>NC_068279.1:41019854-41319854 GCF_025860055.1 Xyrauchen texanus
ATTTTTGTGTGTAATTAAAAAAAATTGTTAACTGAATATTCAGTTATTGTGTACTATTACAGAGGTATATAATGATGATTTGTCAGTTTATACTGAAAAACAACCCCAAAAAATGCCACAAAATTTGAGAAAAGACATAGCAAATTGTCATTTTCTGCTGCAAAATCAGGAAAAAGAGCCACACAATAAAAATACTTGTACTTGAACCTAAAGATTCAAACTGAGGCTGCTGAAGAGTAAAATATTAATGGGGCAGAGAGTAAAGACTAATTTTACTCTTAAGCCCAACCCATTCCAGCAAAAAGCTGTGTGTCCAGATAGACAGCGAGATGCAAAGAGCGGTGACGCATCGAGAAGGAGATGCAAATAACTATGACGCATCGAGAGGGAGACACAAAGAATGGTGACGCATCGAGAGGGAGATGCAACTAACTGTGATGCATCGAGAGAGAGACACAAATAACTGTGACTGATTGAGAGGGAGACGCAAAGAAGGGTGACTCGTCGAGAGGGAGACGCAAAGAACAGTGATGCATCAAGAGGGAGACGCAAATAGCTGTAAAGGATAGAGAGGGAGAAGCAAAGAACGGTGACGCATTGAGAGGGAGACGCAAAGAACAGCGATGCATTGAGAGGGAGACGCATCTAACTGTGAAGCATCGAGATGGAGATGCAAAGAACTGTGTCAAGTCAAGTGAGAGCTAGATGTGGCGGTGACGGGTCTTCGCGGCAGCTCTCCCTGACATGGAAAGATTTTACCCCTACTGCCCTAGTATCCAAAGATGAAATCCCGCTCTCCACAATCATTGAATAATCTGCCTTTTAATTTTCTTTGTTCTTTACAATCAGTTAATGTAAAAAGAAGTTACATTTTAATTCCAAATCACAAAAAAATAAAAGAGACTTCTCTGTCTGTGAGATGCATGTAAGCCATTATAGCGCTTGTTATACATTGAATGTTAACTTAATTTTATTACTTCATAAATTTCAAATATTGACTGCTCATATCATTATTATATATACAGTTTCAAGAAATAATAAAATTGATTGAAAGTATTATTTTTATAATTTTAAAAAGTTAAAATATGATTATAATAATAAAGACAAACAAATTATAAAAAAATCTATTTAAAAAATAATTATATACACTTTCGCATACTTTTTCAGGACTGGTTCTGTTGAGCTCTATTGCTTGTTCTGCACCTGATCAGCCTGAATGTAATCCACTATTTTTGAAGGCTCTTTTGTTTGTGATCTTTTCTTATAGTAAAATGTACAGTGGGTACGGAAAGTATTCAGACCCCCTTAAATTTTTCACTCTTTGTTATATTGCAGCCATTTGCTAAAATCATTTAAGTTCATTTTTTTTCCTCATTATTGTACACACAGCACCCCATATTGACAGAAAAACACAGAATTGTTGACATTTTTGCACATTTATTAAAAAAGAAAAACTGAAATATCACATGGTCCTAAGTATTCAGACCCTTTGCTGTGACACTCATATATTTAACTCAGGTGCTGTCCATTTCTTCTGATCATCCTTGAGATGGTTCTACACCTTCAATTGAGTCCAGCTGTGTTTTATTATACTGACTGAACTTGATTAGGAAAGCCACACACCTGTCTATATAAGACCTTACAGCTCACAGTGCATGTCAGAGCAAATGAGAATCATGAGGTCAAAGGAACTGCCTGAAGAGCTCAGAGACAAGGCAAGGCACAGATCTGGCCAAGGTTACAAAAAAATTTCTGCTGCCCTTAAGGTTCATAAGAGCACAGTGGCCTCCATAATCCTTAAATGGAAGACGTTTGGGATGACCAGAACCCTTCATAGAGCTGGCCGTCTGGCCAAACTGAGCTATCGGGGGAGAAGAGCCTTGGTGAGAGAGGTAAAGAAGAACCCAAAGATCACTGTGGCTGAGCTCCAGAGATGCAGTTGGGAGATGGGAGAAAGTTGTAGTAAGTCAACCATCACTGCAGCCATCCACCAGTTGGGGCTTTATGGCAGAGTGGCCCAACGGAAGCCTCTCCTCAGTGCAAGACACATGAAAAAACACCTGAAGGACTCCAAGATAGTGATAAATAAGATTCTCTGGTCTGATGAGACCAAGATAGAACTTTTTGGCCTTAATTCTAAGCGGTATGTGTGGAGAAAACCAGGCACTGCTCATCACCTGTCCAATACAGTCTCAACAGTGAAGCATGGTGGTGGCAGCATCATGCTGTGGGGGTGTTTTTCAGCTGCAGGGACAGGACGACTGGTTGCAATCAAGGGGAAGATGAATGCGGCCAAGTACGGGATATCCTGGATGAAAACCTTCTCCAGAGTGCTCTGGACCTCAGACTGGGCCAAAGGTTCACCTTCCAACAAGACAATGACCCTAAGCACACCGCTAAAATAACGAAGGAGTGGCTTCACAACAACTCCGTGACTGTTCTTGAATGGCCCAGCCAGAGCCCTGACTTAAACCCAATTGAGCATCTCTGGAGAGACCTGAAAATGGCTGTCCACCAACATTTACCATCCAACCTGACAGAACTGGAGAGGATCTGCAAGGAGGAATGGCAGAGGATACCCAAATCCAGATGTGAAAAACTTGTTGCATCTTTCCCAAAAAGACTCATGGCTGTATTAGATCAAAAGGGTGCTTCTACTAAATACTGAACAAAGGGTCTGAATACTTAGGACCATGTGATATTTCAGTTTTTAATAAATGTGCAAAAATTTCAACAATTCTGTGTTTTTCTGTCAATATGGGGTGCTGTGTGTACAATAATGAGGAAAAAAAATGAACTTAAATGATTTTAGCAAATGGCTGCAATATAACAAAGAGTGAAAAATTTAAGGGGGTCTGAATACTTTCCGTACACACTGTATATGAGAAAATCTTTGAAGATTTATATTGTGTATTAAAGAACTTTATTTTGATGAGAAATAATGTGCATTTTGCACAAAAAAAAAAAATCAAAAATAAACAATTTTCTGCAATACTTTGTCATTAAAGTGTTATATCGAATCACGATAATTTCGAATGCATTGCGCTCAAGTAAACCACTATAAAACCTATATAAAGATACTGAGCTAAGACTACATAAAGCTGTCTCAATTGCACAGGATTCCTACACTAAATCAATAAAGCAGCATCCAATTTCAGCAGAATGGGTTTCCCGAATACTTATCCATAACAGACAGGCATTAAATTACTATCATTTAGTTGGTGCTCTGTTGGCCTTAAGTGAGGAGCCACAATTATGTTTCTGCAGTTGAAGAGGACAAGTCTCTGAGGACAGCACAGCAGAGCGGTTAATACTACAATAACTGCATTGAGGTGTATTGAATGAAGGTGTGAATCTGTAGCATGAAACAGCAGGAAATGTGAATAAGTCTTGAGCTTTGCGGGAAGGGTCTCATGCTTTAGTTAGTTTGCAGGTTTTTGCTGCAGAGAAAAAGTGACGCTAATGAATGTGAAATGTTGCAAGCTCACATACACCATACCCCAGTAGTCCACACACACACACACACACACACACACACACAAAACTGTTCACATCCTGCCCTCTACTCGTGTGGAACCAGGAAAGGGTTTGAATTTGCCATTAACATGCCAAGACACTTATTATGGCAACATCAGAAAGTTATCCCATAATTTGGAGGTCCATTACCTAAGAAAATGGTACCAGTCAAGATAAGTCACTTCAGGTTAATGTACTTTATTTTTAAAACATTTCATATACAAGTATACTTGTATATGTTCTATTATACTACCCTGGCAATAAAAAAAAATTCACTTCAGGTAAATGTTTGATGTCCTTTGAGAAAAGTTGTTGACACAGAGTCTTATTTAAAGGATCCGGGAATGACATCTCATGGTTTATTTTCAGTTTTTGCACAAGTCTTGTTTGTTCTTTATTTTGAAACTCTCAAGTATGCACTAGTCATTTTATTTGGACAGTTCTGGGTAGGGCTGTCACGATTATGAAATTTGGCTGATGATTAATTGTCAAACAAAATAATTGAGATATTGACAATTAATTGTCTGTTTTAGGGCTGTGAAGATTAATTGTCATAAAGAAGTCATTTTTACATATTTAACTTTAAATATATAAATCAAATAATAAAATAGGAAAAAACACTGATTTTCTTTTAACTTTATGGACTGAGACAGCCCGCGGACGGGCCCTTAAATGTACAAAATAAAAGTATGCGATAAACAAAACTGCTGTGTGTACATTGGTACACATGCCACATATCTTTGGAAAGCTACATTTCTTGATTTTCTATTGATATAAACCATTTTAAGATACCATCACAACAGCAGGTACAATCTATATCTTTGTCAGACCACCAACATATAAACAACCAATAACAAAATTTAGGCAACTCACCTATGAAGCCTCATAGTATTCAACTGATCCATAACTTCCCGACAAAAACGGTGTTGTTTCATTATCAAATGTCCAAACGATCAAATCAAGTAAAATGTTTAGTCCAAATCAAATTATTACATCAATAAATATCCACAGACTCTTGTTGCATCATTTCAAAGCACCTGGCAGCTGTACCTAATCTTTCACATATTATCGGTAATAACTTCAGTTCAGATGTAAACATTTCCTATATCCGGTATCAAAATGGAAGCACACACTCTGACCTTTCGATTGACACCTCATTTGACCCAATAGGAGCTTCCATGTCCTGTCCAAAGCCTTCAATACCCAACCACAGTCTGTGTCGAATGTAAGGGCATACCCACTTTCCTTTGTTTACTGATCAAACCAATTACATCGAAGAGTGGAAATGACTGACACATCGTATAGCCAATGAAATTCTGAAAACAGTGATATGCGGCTTTAGTGGGACGATTAGAGCATGGTTCTGTAATGTGTGTGCGCAAAATTGCCTTGCCATTACCCAGTGTTTTGTGCGTCTGTGCGTAAAAGTATTGGAAAGCTGTTTTGGAACTGTTTACACATTTGGCGATTTAAATATGGTGAAACGGACGCGAAAAACAGGATTTTCACCCCAGGATGTGATATAAGAAGGTTAAATTAAGAGTTTGGAGATGAAATTTCTGAAAACAATACGGATAATTCAGAGGCAGAGGAAATGTTTATGGAGAGATGAGACATTGCTCTGGACAAGTAAGTGTTTTCTTGTGTTTTATAACATATATTACTGTATATTCCGCATAAATAAGCTTTAGTTTGAATAATGAATACACATTTTGTAATTACCCTTTGTCGTGTGTTTCCTCAGTGAGTGTTTGAACCGTTTGTGCGTGTTTTTTGTATTTGTATTGTGCGTGTGTGAGGTTTTAGTTCATTGTTTGTTTCAGATCTATTGACATGCTATATAGATGTTTTGTATATTTACTGTAAATATGTATTTATATATATATATATATATATATATATATATATATATATATATATATATATATATATATATATAAATGGACTGAAATATATATATATATAAATAAATCAATAAATATAAGTTGAAAATAAGAATATATGTTGTGTTTGAGAGTCTATTTGTTACAATGCGGGGAGGTGGGGGAGGGTAGGCCCATCTATTTGTTACAATGCTGAATTCATGGGGGAGGTGTAGGCCCATCTATTTGTTCCATAGTACATTGGCAAAGTATACAGTATTTACAGTAAATATACATACAATAATACATATTTACACAGTCGAAAAGAAAAACTATATATATATATATATATATATATATATATATATATATATAGAATACAGAAAAGATGGAAAAGTTGTATCTAGCTTTGTAAATTACATTTATTTATTCTCACTGAATCAGATAGCGATTGGGAGCCGGATGCGGGCCACATAAAGTGGAGCAGCAGGACAGCACCTCATCAAGAGAGGAGGGCTTTCAGAGAGACCCTTGCTGAGGAGCTGGCAGAGTTGGGGTCTCACTCCACAGCCAGACCCGTATCTCCTGCTCCACGAAGAGCACATCACAGGCCGTTGCACATCACCAAATCTTGCACCGCTGGTCGTCTGAAGTGCAGGCAGTGTCATGCAAAGACACCAGTGAAGTACTCTTCCTGTGATGTGCCTTTGTGCTTTGTACCCAAATGTGACTGCTACAATGACTGGCATGTTGCTAGAAACATGTACAATTTTATAATGGTTTGTAAATACTTTGTGTAAAAAGTCATGTAAATAGTTTGTTGTGTATTTTTTATATAAACAAATTGTCCACCATAGCACTAGTTTTGACTCTTTTATAAGCACAACATTTAGTTTCAAGAAGGGAAAAGGCACTCTAATGTGTTTATGCATCAGTTACTCTGTGTCAGCAAAACTAATAGTGGATCTGGATATGGAATATGATAGCTCTAAGTGTCATCTTTCATTAGAGCCCAAAATTATGACTGTACGTTGAAGCGTTCAAAAGTAGTAGCCTTTTTGTCCTAGGTTACCAAAGGGTCCTTTTGGAGTATCCAAAAGGCACTTTTGTAAAACGCCTGGGTGTACCCTTAGAAAAACATGTGTAAAATATTCATTTTTTATGGTATTGTTATAACATTTGAACTTGGACTAGGTAAGGATTCATGCTGTGATCCCATTGTGTTCTCAAGCTAATAGCTACAAGTTATAGTCATCTGCAGGCATCTGTATGCAAAAAAAAATTTCAGGCGGAAAAACAAACTTCTATTTCATTGTGTTCAAACTTCTATTACTCAAAATCAGTAGCACTTACAGTAAAAACTTCAGAGTGTCCCCTTTCAAATGTGACCAAAACCATGCATGTACTCCAAACGGTTCAAGAACAGCTTTAAATTTACTTTGGGTATGCCTTGATTAGGCGTTTTAGGCTAATTTTACAGGATTGGGAAGAGGTTAAGGTTTTAAAAACTTTATGAATGACATGATGTGAAAAATAATGTTTAAAATATAAAAATATTCCTAAATAATTAAATAGGTCTCTCTTTTTTGGTCAACATTAGTTTTGGTTCATTTTACATTTACACTTCTTTTCACGCAATACTACACAAATTCAATGTTTTAGAACGTTTGTGTCCAGACGTCTAGTGTAGACAACCTCAAGCCAATGGATGTAGACAGGTTCTTGTGTGATATCAGTCTGGTAAATTTTTCTAATATCAGTGTTTTTTTAATGCTTTGAACCCACAAAAAAACAAAAAAAAGAACATCAAGCGTTCATACCGCAAAGGACCAGGTAAACGGTCGACTGCATTGCCTTTCCGAACACGTGCAAATACAAACGCGTTTGACGCATGCCTGCTACAACTTTTTGATACTCTTTTAATACAGTCAATAGCAGACGCATGCGTCAGCCGAGGACCACATGCGCGGAGCGATCCGCAATAAGGACACCCCAAGAATACTTTGCCGTAAGACACTGAAGCAAGTTTACATGAATGTTCTTACGAATTAGGTGCTTGAGTAATCAAGTAATTGAGTACTCGTTCTGCACCAGCTACTCGAGTATTAAAAACCCCACTCGAATATCGCAAATTAATTTTGCTATCTGCATTTCCCTGCTGTGAGCAGTGCTGAATTACACCGTTTCCCATCTGAATCTTTCACCAAATCCCGCAGTAACAATTGGTACGTTGGGGGGCCACGTTGGATACATGTTGTTGGAAAAAATGCAAAGTGAACTCGTAAGCTTATCAGACCACAATTTGTGTATGTCTGCGTGAAATCTCTTAAGACAGGCAGAATGAATTCTATAAAAAGCCAACGTTCAGCTCTTGTTATTCTGAATAATAACATGTAAAATTATAAAAATGTGATAGCCCTTATGTAAAGTTTATGTATGTGCATTATCTTCATGCCGTCATTATTGGTTTCTATGCAAGCTCCGGGTGAGTGCAAATGTTTTTTACTGTTATTTTAAAATCTTTTTTGTTTTATGCATATTGTCAATTAAATTTTTAAAACAAAAATATAAGAATCACTTACATGTTATACGTGTCCTTTTTAACTTGCATATTAATTTACGAGTAATCGGTACTCGTTTTTCCTGGGTGAGAGTACTCGACTACTTAAAAATGCTCATCTCTAGTTCTTACACCAGTAATGCTTAATAAGTCGACAATGTGCCTGGTCATGCAAACGTGTTAAATGGCATTCCTTTATCAGATTAAGGTCACAAATGGCTTAAGAATAAAACGATCAACAAAGGTATATTTTAACATTTCATGTAAACACCTTTACCAGCATTCTTACCGGCTTATACAATGTACGCAAGTGTTGAGCACATGACTCATCACGGTTTGACATCAAAAGCGGAGGATAACTCAATTATTCCAAATCTCATGTAAATGTGGTTCCCTCTCGAGAGGTCTCTCCTATTGCGTAGGACACATTCACATTCCGATAGCGCCTCATCACAGGCCTTTTCTGAGATTCGCTTTCGAGGGTCAGTCATACCAGTACACAGTACTACCATTCGGCCTATCATTGGCCCCCCGTACATTCACGAAATGTATGGACGCAGCACTTTCCCCCCTGAGACGGCAGGGAGTGCGAATACTGAATTACCTCGATGATTGGCTAATCATAGCACAATCAGAGAGTCAGTTAACAACGCACAGATCTTGGATTATCAGCCATCTAGAATGCCTGGGTCTGAGAATCAATTTTGCAAAGAGCGTGCTATCCCCCAGCCAAAATATCTCTTTTCTGGAAATAGTGCTAGACTCAGTGCAGATGACGGCGCGCCTCTCATCAGAGCGCTGGCCGCTATTCGGCGCCTTGCAACATCATTCAGAGCGGGCACGCACGCCCCCGTCAAACGATTTCAAAGGATGCTCGGTCTCATGGCCTCGGCATCAGCTGTACTCCAGCTAGGATTGTTGCACATGCGTCCTCTCCAACGCTGGCTCAAGAGCCGTGTCCCCACTCACGCGTGGCGCTCGGGCCATTTTTTAATCAGAGTGAATCACGGCTGTATAAAAGCCCTGACGCCCTGGAAAGCCGTCGACTGGTATCAAACCGGCGTGAGTCTGGGCGTGAACACACGGAGAAAAATGATCACGACAGATGCCTCCAAAATAGGATGGGGGGCCCTTTACGAGGGCAGGCCTGTCTCCGGCTTTTGGTCAAACCCGGAAAAGTGCCTACATATAAACTGTCTGGAAATGAAAGCGGTCGCCTTGGCTCTCAGAGCCCTGCTTCTGTACCTGAAAAACGAACACGTCCTGGTCCGAACGGACAACATGATGGTAGTATCGTATATAAATCGCCAGGGTGGACTCAGGTCGAGCTCCCTGCACTCTATGGCCAGGGAGCTCATCTTATGGTCACAGCACAACCTGCGCTCACTGAGAGCAGCGCATGTGCCAGGCGTCCTGAACCAGGGAGCGGACATGCTGTCCAGAGACAAAGTTCTCCCAGGGGAATGGTCTCTCCACCCCCTGACAGCTCAGTGGTTATGGCAAACCTTTGGCGAGGCAGAAGTCGACCTCTTTGCCTCCAGGGAAAATGCGCACTGCCCTCTTTTCTTCTCAAAAAGCAGGGACGCGCTCGCCCAAGTCTGGCCGAACCGCCCCTTGTATGCTTTTCCCCCGATCGCGATGCTACCTCAGGTCATCAGTCGGATCAGGGAAGTGAAATGTGCAGTGCTCCTGCCGCACACCCTCCACGCTCAACGTCTATGTGGCTGCCATAGCGGCGTCACACAATCCTGACAAGGGACGCTCATTAGGGAAAAACGACCTAATCATTAGTTTCCTAAGAGGCGCTAGGAGGATGAACCCTCCTCGCCCCCCCTCGGTGCCGATCTGGGACCTGGCCAAGGTCCTGGACGCACTCAAGAGTGCCCCGTTCGAACCTCTCCAAACCGTGCACCTTAAACAGCTCTCGCTCAAAACTGCGCTCTTGCTGGCGCTCGCCTCAGTCAAGAGAGTGGGCGACCTGCACGCGCTGTCATCAAGCACTGCTTGCCTGGAATTTGGACCTAACGACTGCAGAGTTGTCCTTAGGCCAAAGCACGGGTATATTCCTAAAGTGCTCTCCACACCCTTCAGAGTACAGGTTATATCTCTGGCAGCGCTATCGTCTCCAGCAGACGAAAGCGACGCTAATTTACTCTGCCCGGTCAGGGCGCTCAGAGTATATTTGGAACGTTCTGCCCCGTTCAGACAGATGGAACAATTATTCGTATGCTTTGGCGGCCGCACTAAAGGTCTCGCAGTTTCAAAGAAAAGAATATTGCGCTGGATAGTGGATGCTATAGCGCTGGCATATGAAGCCAAGGGCCTTCAATGCCCCTTAGGCGTCAGAGCTCACTCTACGAGGAGCATGGCCTCCTCGTGGGCGTGGTCGAGTGGGATACCCATTGAAGATATTTGTGCGGCGGCAGGCTGGGCCTCGCCTTCGACATTTATCAGGTTTTATAACCTACAGGTCCCCTCATGGCATTCCAACATTCTATCAGCCTGACTGTAGTATGAACTGGAGTATGTATTTGCTGAGCATTATCTCCTCCCTTATAATCTCTGTCTCTGACTGACTTAGAGGGTTTTTTATGCATATCAGTAAGTAGAAAAAATCAGTACATAAGATATGTGGTTATGTTTTTACAATGAGCGCCCCACCATGGGCCACCTTGGGGCAAAGGCACTCTGTATTATCCCATTATATAGCTCGCCGTTGGCCAGCTCGTTGAATAATCACTTTGCTTTAAGGCTCAGGCATCTGCCTCTGGCTTTATAGAGCGAAGTCAGCATGCACGGCGTTTTGCATGGTGTTCCCATAGAGTAAGCTACTTACGCAATAGGAGAGAACTCTCGAGAGGGAACGACTCGGTTACTAACGTAACCTCGGTTCCCTGAGAGGAGGGAACGAGTATTGCGTAAGCTGCCGTGCTTGTGCTTCGTCAGTTCGCTTCAGTCGATTGAACCTAAAGAACTCTCATGACGGGGCGCCTAATATATAGCCCTAGCCACGCCCATCTTGGCGGGCTCTGAGCGCGCGAGCGCGAAGCGTTCAGAGTCGCCCCGCCATTGGTTCGAGCAAGTTGCCGCAGCACAGCCAATGACCGAGCTGCCTCGCTCATTGCTGTCTGCTGTGCAGCTGCAATGCGTTTTACATAAAGACTTCAATATTTCTCGAGAAACGGAGTTTTCCCATAGCGTAAGCTACTTACGCAATACTCGTTCCCTCCTCTCAGGGAACCGAGGTTACGTTAGTAACCGAGTCGTTTTATTGCTTTGTCTGATTTTTTAAACAAGCTGATTTTTGGGAGTTATCCGCATATTGGTGTGCATGTAAACATGCACACTGACTCTAGATGCTGTCAAATCCCAGGTCTTAAACAAATACACAAGTGCATGCACAGGCTTGGTAGACAGTGTATAGTATACTCTTCCCCAAACAGCTCCGTAGGAACACCTCAACAGACAAAAGATTCCACAAAAGGAACAAATGAAAGGGAAAACATGGAAAATTGAGTTTGTGAGAATGCAACTCAAACAAGTCTATCAACATCCATTTGTTACACTAATTCATTCCTTGCATAGTTTCACATACTCTACATGCTTCATAATTTCAATTATTCTGAATATGAGTTCTTCATAGGAGTGACTTCTTCACCCATAAATCAAACACTGATGAGATTTTCTACTGCACACTGGCATCAGTTCAATTATTTAAAATATTTGCATGCTGAATGTGGCATTGGATTTAGAACAATTGTCATTCTCAAGACCCCATGAAATCGAAATTGGAGTTTTGTGGCTTTTAATCCATGTCTATAAGCTTTGAAGCCATCAATATGCAAGTACTCCAAAAAGTTGACAAAGTTAATGTGGAGGTGAGGATGTGGTCAAGCGCCTGTCTGGGGAGAGGGAAAGCGGTAAGGACATCCACCCGAGATTAATTGTGACTAATTACTAGGGATGCACCGAAATTTCGGCCGCCGAACGTTTTCGGCCGAAAGAGAAAAAAGGCCGAAAATATATACCTCCTCACCACGCCCCTCAGTGCTCTGATTTCAATCTGGATCGATCTAGCCCTTATCACGGCTGTTAGATAATTCCACAACGGCACTACCAAACAAAGGCCGATCATGTCAGCGGTGTGGAAATTCCTCAAAGTTTCTGATAAGGACATCACATTTGCGATCTGCAGTGTTTGTTCAGCAGAACTTTCAAGATATATATATACAGAGTACAGCAAGAGATTCTACAGGAAAGCGCCCCGATCCACAGCAGTGCCACAACTAGCGCAGCTACACCACAACTTGAGACGTATCTAGCTGAACTACGCCAGAAGCTACAATCCCCTTGACTACGGTCGCATAAACAAAGACCGCTTTCATTTGCTTGCGCGGATTGCGCACAGGTATTTATCTGCCCAAGCACCAGCACAGAGAGTGAGAGACTGTTCAGTGCAGCATCTCATGTTCTTGATGAGCTTTCTGACAGGAGAGACTGTCAGAAAGTTTAGCAACTTTTGTTCTTGAAGAGAAACCTGTCACTTGTACTTAAATAGAAAGCGGCCCAATATGATGTGAATAGCAATGACATTACACTTGTTCTTCACTTGAGGATACATCTGTCGTTTACAGTTGAGGTTGGATTTAGTTCAATTACTGCTGTTTTTCACTGTTGTTTTGCACAATCATTTTCACTTAAAGTGTACATGCGTTTACATAAACAGAATAGAGCACTGATCTATATATATAATTATATATTATAGTTATATATAGATTAGTGGAATAGAGGCCCTCTGCCATTCTGTGTTCTGCCTGATGTTTTAATTAAAATTGCTGTTGCATATTTAAACTTTTTCAAAGATGCTAGCTAAGTTCATTACTGTTGTTGTGCATATAATAGTTTTCTAAAACTTCACATTATTTGGATAATTGTTAATAAAATCTGTAAAATTAGATTTTTACAGAACTGAAAGAATAATAATATTTAATATAGATTTAATATATTTTTTGTCCAATATTGGTGTGTTACTTTCCATAAAAGTGTGATTTATTTTATTAGTTTGTAGTTTTTCAATTCAGATTCATTCAATTCATGAAATTAATGAAAAAGTATAAAATTAATACAATTATAAACATTTTTTTTTTTTTTTAATAGCTAAAAATTTTGGTTTCGGTTTTCAGCCAAGAGCATCCTGGATTTTCGGTTTCGGCCCAGAATTTTCATTTCGGTGCATCCCTACTAATTACCATTTCCATGTTAACAGTGAGAGTCGGTGGAGATGAAAGACAGTCCAGTTCACCGAAAGGGAGAGAGAGCCCGGCTGAGAATCAGTTGCACATTAAGCAAAGGTGTTTATTTTCTGTTAATAAAAGTGACATTCCTGATAATTTGAACTTACAAAAACATATTTGTACCTTTGATAATTAAAGCACCACTGGAAAGACTAGTTATGGTAATAAAAATGAATGATCTGCATCATCTTCAGTGCAGTTAACATCTGACAACCATGTCTGATCTCTGGTGAACAGAACTATAACATAGGTCTATGTTATAGTTTGATGACCCTGTTCATCTACTTTGGTGCTGAAATGAGTTTGACAGGTTTTGTAGCATTGTTACACTCTCTTTTCTTCATGTTTATATTATTTCTGTGTGAATCCTGTCCTTTACAGTCATTATAAAAACGTTAAATAACAAAAGGTGGCAGATGGCTCTACGGATCGAAGCAGCAGCGCATGTGTTCATGATACATCAGCCGCTTTGTTACATGACTGATTACGGCATACAATGCGCAAGATAATATTTATCTTTTAGCAGCTGCTGCATGTCATTAAGCAATCAGACATACAGCAACTCCCTATTCCCTATATAGTGTATAGGCTACTGTTTGGGATTATCATGGATGACAAAGACCAGGAGTATATTATAAATTGCATAATTACACTGGCCAAATTCTTTATACACAAAGCTAAATGTTTTGGTGCATTGTTTTATTGTATATTTGAAATTCTTGCAATACATTTTTTTTTTATAAAAAATCTCTATCCATATTTAAGACATTTAAGAACACATTTGTCATTAAACTATGTTATGGAGGAATAAAACAGTCTTGGAGAAATGTAAACTATTTTATTTAGTTAAATTTCTTAGTTTTATTAGCTATCATGGGATGGGATATCCTACGTTTACACTTTCTACTGAGCTTAAGCAGTTGCGTCGTGTATGGAAAGTGCTTGTGAAAAAGAGGTGGCCTGAAGATAAATTTACTCTAGTAAAGTGTGCTGAACTTTGTGCTTTCAAAATCTGTTCTTCCTGCGGGCTAGGAGCAAGAGAGACCTTGAAAGTAAAACATCAGAGAGGAAATCTAACAGACTGAAGGTGCTTTGCACAGCCAAACCACATCTTTTTTTGGTCCAGATGCATCCTTCTGTGCGATGAAGTGTAGAAACTCGACGCAGGCAACTGTACAAGGAAACGTTTGACTAAGTTGTAGGAGCTCATGACAGTAAGCAGACTGTGCTGTAAGAGTCTTGGCTACTTAAGAACTGAGTCAGACCTGTCTCTAATCTGGTATATACATGAAATGTAAAGTTAGCACCACATAATGAATATGATCTCATCAACATTGAAGCTGGACAAAGCTTTCAAACTTGAGATTAGAATAAGAATGCTTTGTACCATGTTCCTTAGCAGGAAACTGTTCAACTTAAACAATAGCCCACAGAGGCTTTAGAAACATATGACAGGCAATTAGGTCAGTAAGTACTAAACTATATCAAAGCCTCCCTTACAGATATTACTTCCAAAGGAAAGTCAACCTCACATTAATAAGTGCCTGAATTCTTGTAATTCACAAAGTCAGCATTGACCCTATAAGTGTAATTTCCCTTTAACCACCCTGTACACACACAAATAGTGAATTGTGTGGTTCTTTTAAAACTGACAGAAAGTCAGAGAGCACTCGGTAGTGGAATGACTGGAAAAAGATTCAAGAGTTGTAATGACCAGATGGGGACAAAAACTCTAGCATGTTCTACTAGAGAAAAACATTCTTCTTAGAGGTCGACCGACAGTGGATTTTGTAGATATCGATAACTAAAGTGGTGGAAAAGGCTGATAACTAATTCACCTAAAGTTTTTTAATTTTTCCAAAATGCTGTTTATTGTTCATCCAAAATCCCAATTATAACCAGAAAGAATAAAGATATAGTGCATAACGCGGGACTTTTAATTATAAACAAGCCCAAAATACAAAAGGGACTCTAATTTTGAAATGACAGAGATTTGGCCCCATTACTATGTTGAATGCACTATATTAAGTATTAACCAAAATAAGAAGCTTCTTATTGCCTGAGGGTTTTGTATATACAGTATACATAAATGCACATATACAATGATCAGCCACAACATTAAAACCACCTGTCTAATATTGTGTAGGTCCCCCTCGAGCCGCTAAAACAGTGCCAACCCACATCTCAGAACAGCATTCTGAGATTATATTCTTCTCACCACAATTGTACAGAGCAGTTATCGGAGTTACTGTAGACTTTGTCAGTTCGAAACAGTCTGGCCATTCTCTGTTGACTCTCTCATCAACAAGACATTTCCTTCCAAAAAATGTGTTTTGTAGATAACATATAAAGTATATCATACATTTTAAAAAATGCTTCTTGAATTTAAATTTGACGCACGAGACCAAGCCCTGTTTTTAATCAAAACACCCCTCTTTAGGTGATCTTATTGTAAACACAGCTGTTAATGAATTACAAGTATAAACAGACGGGATTAAATCTGCACTGTCTTGATGAGATATTAAAGCAAACACAACCATTAATGTATAAGCAGACGAGACAAATTCTTCAAAATGTTAGATTTGTGCAATCTCTAAATGTATATAAGCTGCATGCTGTCCGATATAGGCATTCAAAGAAACACTGAAGGCCTCATCGTTTTTATTTAAGTTGTTAATATATATATTTTTTTTTAAAGTTTGTAAAATAACAGTGTTTTATTGCATATATGTATTGCATAAGTGCAATACAATGTTAACATAGAACTGTTAATGAAGCTTTTTCTGCTCGTTTAGCTTTCTACTTATCATGTGAGAAACAGGTCAAAAAAATGTATTTATTATGCCGTTTTTTTAACAGGATTTTTTTTCCAATAATCACAAGGTGCTGTTTAGTTTGTAATGTTTTCATTGCACCCTCTTGTGGAATTTATTGCATTTTTGCATAGATTGAAGCAGAGAACATTCTCTCAGAACCTCTAGTAAATGACATGTTACTTTGTTTAATACTCTTGTCAAGGTTTGGTAAATCACTGAAATAAGCATTTTTCTTCAGAATTGTGAGAGAACCGTGATCTTTATTCTAAGTAATAAAAAAAAAATGGTG
Organism: Xyrauchen texanus; assembly: GCF_025860055.1. Classification (NCBI taxonomy): domain Eukaryota; kingdom Metazoa; phylum Chordata; class Actinopteri; order Cypriniformes; family Catostomidae; genus Xyrauchen; species Xyrauchen texanus. The sequence goes on from NC_068279.1 coordinate 41,036,192, forward strand.
ATTCTGAATTTATCCAGAATCATGCAGCTCTAGTCCACAGTATTCATGAAGCAGTAAGTGAGAAGTACCCTGATGACTTACTATTTCGTGTGAGATCCTGAGGTGCGGATCGACTGGACACTTCCCTCAAGAACTGAGGAGATGTCAAGTTCAAAACACTGGATTTAAAAGAAAGGCAAATCGTGAGTCGGACGGCTCTTCTCAACTGTAAGTGTCCATATACTAAGATAATTGTTTCTTGTGCTTTAATGGTGCTTGTTTAACAAAACCTGAGCAGATAGTTTTCGCGGTTGTTTTTCTTACGTCATATATTCGGGGCACGAGACAATGGCCACGCACCCGTATGAAATATGTCTGAAATCTATTCATTGTACTCACGTGCAAACCTAAAAGAACATACTGTTTTGCCGGCAGATACAGTTGAAGTCAGAAGATTACATAAACCTTAGCCATATAATGTACATTTAAAATCAGTTTCACAATTCCTCACATTTAATCATAGAAAACATTCCCTGGCTTGGGTCAGTTAGTATCACTACTTTATTTTAAGAATGTGAAATGTAAGAATAATACCAGAAAGAATTATTTATTTCAGCTTTTATTTCTTTCATCACATTCCCAGTGGGTCAGAAGTTTACATACACTTTGTTAGTATTTGGTTGCATTGCCTTTAAATTGTTTAACTTAACTTGGGTCGAATGTTTTGGGTAGCCTTCCAATAGTTTCTCACAATAAGTTCCTGGAATTTTGGCCCATTCCTCCAGACAGAACTGGTGTAACCGAGTCAGGTTTGTAGGCCTCCTTGCTCGCACATGCTTTTTCAGTTCTGCACACACATTTTCTGTCAGATTGAGGTCAGGGCTTTATGATGGCCACTCCAATATGGATGCACTGATACCACTTTTTCCTCTTCTGATCCGATTTTGACATTGGAAATCTCAGTATCGGCGGGTACCGATACCGATCCCGATCCGATACTAGTGTTGTTTTTTTGCATAATCAGTTTCAGTTTCATTGGATGTGCTCTTTAATGTGTAAAGAAACACAAACCTCTTACTACACACTATTTCAAATTTAGTTGGATGCACCGGTCTCTCGCACTCTCTTTCTCCCTCACTGACATCAGTGCTCACTGTAAACAGAGCAGTAACATTCACTGACAAGCAGGAGCTACGCATGCATATTAAAAATGTAATTATTAAACACAGCCTTTTCTGATTCACAAAGCTATTGCATATCTTCAAGTGGCTTTGAATAAAATGCTTGAGTCATATGAACTACTTTAATTGTGTTTTAATGGTTCTTTTATCTAATTTTTTAACGAATATGACTAACACACAGTATCTGGTTTGGATCGGGCTCGTCGGAACCAATACTGATCCAGATATTGGATCGGTGCATCCCTACTCCAATACATTGACTTTGTTGTCCTTACGCCATTTTGCCACAACTTTGGAGGTATGCTTGGGGTCATTGTCCATTTGGAAGACCCATTTCCGACCGCGCTTTAACTTCATGGCTGAAGTCTTGAGATGTTGCTTCAATTAGGGCTGGGACGGTTACCGCATTACCGCAATACCGCGGTCACGTGAAAAACAAAAAAAACATTGGCCTGCACATGTGTGCACGTTGTGTCTAATGACATGGATTCATTGATTCTAATGATATGGATTATGTCTAATGATATTAGCCTACATGGATTCAAGGTTTTCTAAACAAAACTTATCAAAATATGGAGCAAATCCGACCTTTCGCGAGTTGGGGAGCGCAATGTTCCATGACACATAATAACATTCCATTTGTATTAGAGATGCGCGGATGGGCTATTATTATTTAATCCGCAACCGCATCACAAAACTCATCTGTCCGCACCAACGTGTTTTGATAAATTTTCAAAACCGCATCCGCGGCGCTGACTGTTTTAAGGTCTGAGCGATGCAAGGCGCTGCTGCCGCGAGGCTAGAAAGCTCTTGGCTGTTCTAGAAAGGAGACTGATCCAATGCAGCAAATATATTTTAAAGGCTAAAGTCCCTAGTAGGCTATAGCCTATTGGCTATGTTGTATCCCCAGAATATCAGCAGTGAAGTCCGTTTCCGATTGGCGCACAGGGATAAAAATAAATAAATAAATAGTAACGCACATCGGCAAACCTGACTACTAGGCTACTGTAGCCTAAAATTTTATCATTTTGTTTTGAATTTTGTTTAAAATGCATTTTAAGATTTCTATTTATTTCTCATGTCTGTGAGGCAGTAGGCCTAGCCGCCGAGTTTCGGTTCATTTATGAGAGAGCTCACGCGCAAGAGATCGCATCGGCACTTCCACGTCCTGCTGCTGATTATATGTCTGCTATATTTGCTTCTTATTTATTAATTCCAGGCAATTAGTTAATGAAACAGTGATTAAAATTAAGATACAATTTATACAAAACGAAATTTTTAGTTTAGAAAGGCTTTCTACAAAACAAAACTTAATAAAGTGGTCAAAATCATGTCTGACCCATCTTCAATGCGAATGTATCTGAGAATAATCTTAAATAAGGAAATCTATACAGTGATTAGTTCATGCCAAATTACTGCTTGATGAAAATTTGACTATTTAAAATTGTGCTCGTTTTTTTTCTTCGGATGTAGGTGACAGTATTTAAAGTCTGTCTATCAAAAGCGACTTCTGATGTGATGTAGTGTGATGACATCTCTGATCCAATGTAATGTATTTAATGCGGTTTACCGCTATACCGCGGGAATATCTTGCTTTTAGAAGTTTTATTTTTTAGGTTAGAAAAAATCCATACCGCCCCAGCCCTATAGCTTCAATATATCCACATAATTTTCCTTCCTCATGATGCCATCTATTTTGTGAAGTGCACCAGTCGCTCCTGCAGCAAAGCAACCCCACAATACAGCCACCCCCACGCTTCACGGCTCAGATAATGTTCTTCGGTTCCCAAGACTCACCTTAATTCCTCCAAACATAACGATGGTCATTATGGCCAAACAGTTCAATATTTGTTTCATTAGACTCTTGGACATTTCTCCAAAATGTAAGATCTTTGTCTCCATGTCCACTTGCAAACTGTAGTCTGGCTTTTTTATGGTGTTTTGGTGCAGTGGCTTCTTCCTTGTTGAGCAGCATTTCAGGTTATGTCAATATAGGACTCGTTTTACTGTGGATATAGATACTCGTCTAACTGTTTCCTCCAGCATCTTCACAAGGTCCTTTGCTGTTGTTCTGGGATTGATTTGAATTACGTTCATCTCCATGAGACAGAATGCGTCTCCTTCTTGAGCTGTATGATGGCTGTGTGGACCCATGGTGTTTATACTTGCATATTATTGTACAGATGAACATGTTACCTTCAGGCATTTGTAAATTGCTCCCAAGGATGAACCAGACTTGTGGAGGCCAACAATGTTTTTTCCTTCTTTTTCTTGGCTGATTTCTTTTGATTTTCCCATGATGTCAAGCAAAGAGGCACAGAGTTTGAAGGTAGGCCTTAAAATACATTGACAGGTACACCTCCAATTCAGTACACCTCCTATCGGAAGTTAATTGTCTAAAGGCTTGACATAATTTTCTGGAATTTTCCAAGCTGCTTAAATCCAGAAAGTATTCACAGTGCTTCACTTTTTCCACAGTTTGTTATGTTACAGCCTTATTTACTTATGTACATGTGATTATTTATTTATTTAATTTTTTTATAAATTTGCAAATATTTCAAACAAACTTCTTTCACGTTGTAATTATGGGGTATTGTTTGTAGAATTTTGACTGTATGTAAACTTCTGATCCACTGTAATTGTGATATAGTCAATTAAATGTGAAACAATCAGTAAACAATTCTTGGAAAAATACTCGTGTCATGCACAAAGTAGATCAACTTGCCAAAACTATAGTTTGATAATATTAAATCTGTGGAGTGGTTACAAAATTAGTTTTAGTGACTTCAACCTAAGTGTATGTAAACTTCTGACTTCAATTGTAAGTGTGCCCTTCATTAAATACAGTACATATGGTGACAGTTTTGGATGCAACAATGAATACGGCTGGTCACGTGATCCTAACATGGCAGCCCTCAAGTGGGAACCCTCTCTATGTAGAATAAAACAGCTTTTATAAGGTTACTACTGATATGACTTTTAATGATAAAAAAAAAACTGAGTGAATCTTTAAGTCCAAGAAGATTGCCATACTGACAATCACAACATAATTCAAACTCTCCTGCAACTTGATTGGCCAATGGAAGCTTCTGATTGTAACACACATTCCTTATTTAAGGTGCAATTTAGCTGTCGAAACTAGCACTTTCGCATATTTGATAAGTAGCATACAGTGCCAACAGCTTACATTCCTTCTTAAGAGACCATGGCACCTTGCCAATGGTAAGAGACTGTTATAGGAAGCGTTTTGTTTTTTAAGTCCTACCTGCAGAGGAGTTGTCGTTATGGTCGGAGCTCAGGTATCCGTCACTGCGTCTGTCAGGTGTGCTGCGTCCAGACAGTCTCCCATCATCAGAGTCCAGATCTCGACTTATACGGACACGGGGATTCACACTCCGAGCTTTGACCTTTGGGTTGACGATATTTATACGCAGGAAGTTTTCGTTCAGCTCCACGTCCTCGTACTCGTGGTCACTGTCCTGTTCACTGTTCCTTCTTTCGGCAACACACTTGTCCGGTCGAGAGACATCACGAGCGGATTCTTCCTGAACATCGGGCTTTTTCCGAGGTGGGGCAGGGGTGGGTTTACCTGTCTTCCTGACTCTGAGCATGTCCCGGCCAAAAGGTTCACCTCCTCCTCTGCTGTCTGTCCCGTGAGGTTTTAATCTGGCCGCTTGAGTGCCGTCTACTTGATCGGGCTTTGAAGGAACATCTATCTTCTCCTCTGTCTTGTTCCACCACCTCTCGATGTCGTAACCTTTCTTCTTCTGCGCGATGGTGGTCTGAAGGTAAATCACCTTGAACTTCTCCTCCGACAAAGCCTGTTGTAACAACTTCAAATTCGCCTTGCAGTTCTCCAGCTCTGCCTCAATGTCCTCCACCGAGCTGAGACTCATCACGGGCACTTCGCCGTCGGGAAACTCATTCCTCCAGTGCTTCTCAAATTCTTTCTGTTCCCACATTGCGCGAGACACGTCAATATAGTCCAAGGCAGTGTGGGAAAGTCTCTAAAGATGTCCGGAGTCCTCTGAAACTACCAGGACTCACTGTCTTAAATGTCTCCTTTTAAGAAGCGAGTGATCATCATCATCATCTTCTCCTCCACGCGACACGAACCTACTCGCACGAAAGATCAGTTTGCAACTGCAAAAAACTTTCGGCTTCCGCTGCATTGGGATGGCGTGACGTCATCTGGACACACAGCCAATGAGATGCGCTGGCCTCTGTGCGACTTCTGTCAAGAATCACGCATTCAGACGTGCAAAATCCCAGTATTACACAAGCCATGCACCTGTTCAGTAAACATGCAATAGTTTACAAATGCTCAGTTCAGTTCAGCTTATAACTGTACATTTTGGATTGACAAAGCAATGCAGTAGTGTAACATAAATCATATAAAGAGAAACAACAAGAGTACAAATAAAGTAAACATGTAAACATGTAATAGAAACAAATTAACAGAATTATTTCTACAGTAACAGTACAGCAAAGTATTCCACCCCAATACAATTAAATCAAATAATATTTCATGTTATATTTTGTTTAACTAGGTTTGGAATAAAGCATTTACAAGTATATTCGATTAAATTAATACAAATCAGAAATATTAATTATGGGGGCATTTTTTGCAACCACAATCACATCGAATTTCAGGGGCAGTTTTGCCCCAAGCCCCTTCACATTCTGAAGTTGCTTTGAATCAAAAGGCATCAATTATGGAAGACAATATGTAATCAAAGAACTTTGAACAGAAAATAATGAGGACTAAAACCAAGTATGAGCAATAGTAACAATGAACCTAATTAGATACATCTAGATAAGGTGAATTACTCATCCTCATATGTGCAATATGTACATGCATGATGTGCTGCAAGAACACAGTAGTTTTGTGTTGTACTTGGAAAGGAGAGTTTTTCATGCAATTTGCATTATTTGCATATTTTATGCATTAGAAAAACAGAAGTTTTTGTTATGATTGCAGTATGCACAATCTTTCTTCTCGTGGCTGTTGTGTTTTTCCCCCAAAATGGTTTAAATGTGTTCTTAGGACAAATATCTGATCATCTGATCAAATCTGTTCAGGCCATGCTGTCATATATTTTATGGGGCAGATTGTCACACGTGTTTTAAATGTCATTAAATTATACAAGTACTAAAATAAATATAAAAACAAAATACTTTTTGGCTAAAACAATGATTTGAGATTTTTCTATTACAATTTCTGTTGTTTCATGAATCGTTATATGCTTCATAATTGTTTTACTTTTTGGATTTAGCTAATAAGACTATAATATGGTGTTTAATGCAGGTGTAGGTTGAAAGAGAGGCATTATTTTATTTTGGTGGTTGTGATGAACACTTCCCCCTAATATTCACAAGAAATCTACACCACTGGTTTAGTGGCAGGTTCCATTGTGACAACTTGCCCCATATACCGTGACAATATGCTTTGCTCTTGAGTGTTTGGGTGAAGTGCCATAATGTGTAGGGGATTAGTAGATGTCAGTGGATCTGGTGTGGCATTGCATTTTAATGCAAGAGTTTGGGTTTCTCAGTTGTCAGTGTTACCAAAATGTAATTATTAATTTTTGTATCATTATAATTCTGCTATACATGCATCATTTGTGGTGTCTTCTGACTAGTAAGAACTTTTTGCAGATTCTAGCACAATGTTGCTGCAGCATGTTGTTGATTATTGACATGTTACGTTGTATAATAATATGCATGCATATGAACATTGAACATAAAACTATTTCACAGATTCTATTCTAAACATTTTAGGTCAATCTTTTAAGCCTCAGTTGGATCCAATTCACGGTTGCACTGTCTGTGCAGAGCTGTCAGGGCCCATTCTTCATTCAAATTACACTTCTCACCCTGATGTCAATACCATTAGCAGAGCAGCAGAGGACAAATTCGATATGGGTATCATTGTGTCGCTGGAGAACTGGAATGGCTGGACTCCAGCAATTGTATGAGAAACTAAAGATGAGAGATGTGTGTAGTGATAGCCCCAGAACACATCTGACAGGGGAGGGGCCAGAGGGCTCTGCTGCATGGATCAATCCTCTTTAGATGGAGTTTGAGGAGCTTCAGGGGAAGACCAAATGCTGTTTATTTTTTAACAAATCATTGAAACTTTGAACCTCTCAATCTGTGGCACATACTGTACAGTGGGATAGGCCTCTCTAACACATATAACAGTTGCTGGATGCTCATGCATTAGAACCGGACATTCAGCAAACACAATCTGAGTCATACAGCTACACAGGAATTTGTTTTAATATTTCATGAGTTTTTGCATCCTTTGGTCCCATACTGTGTTTCATCTCGTAGAATATATTTGTGTGGTACCTTCAGTGGTTTAACACTATTTAATGGTATGTACTGTAGAAATTGGATGTGAAATTTATTTATTTATTAATATTTTTTTATTTATTAATTAACATTTATTAACAGTCATTAAAGGAAGATAAATTCATGAATTTAATGTATTTACTTCAAAGCAGTATATATATGTATATATCAATCAATCAATCAACCGCCATTCGCCACTAAGAGGCGGTGACGTCACCACGACGCTTGTGCCAGGCTATGTGCACGTTAAGGCCACGTGAAGTGTCGAACGCCCGCTGGCAGGAGGTCACGGGACAGATTCAACCGGTGACACGGGTCGAATGACTGAGATGACTGGCTGATGCACCACCTGTGCCCCCTACTGTACCAACTTGCTGTGCTTTAGCCACCCTGCGCTCTGCTGGTTGTTGTGAGCGTCGCTCCTCTGCCCTCCGTTGTTGTTGGAGGGCGACTTCCTCCAACTGGCCAGCAGCATCCTTCACAAGCCTCCTCCAAAGAGGCCGATCTTGACACTGCTGGTACCAGTCATCGTCACTCAGCTCCACATCCTCCTGTACCACATCACTCCATCTCTTCTCCAGCCCGTGCTGTGCCCGCTTAGCCCCCTCTATCCAGCCGAACAAAAACTGTTTAGGCATGCGGTGGCCGGACATGCGGGCTACATGACCCAGCCAACGCAACCTTGCCTGCCGGAGGAGCTCACCGATGGGACTTTGTCCACATCTTTCAAAGATTTGTGAGCTCCTCACACAATCCAGCCTGGTTAAACCCAGGATGGATCTTAGGCAGGCCAGCCTAAATGTTTCTAGCCAGCGATGATGTTCCATTAGGGGGGTCCACGTTTCGCAAGCATAGAGAAGGGAGGGAATGACCATGGCCGAGAATACTTGAAGCTTTGTGCGGCGCGACAAACCGGGTAGCTTCCACACAGCGTTACGCAACCGATGAAAAAATAATGCCGCTCGACTGATTCGGAGTGAGACCTCTGCTGTCAAACCGGAGCTGGTCATAAGCACACTTCCCAGGTATGGAAAACACTCCACTCTCTCCACAACTGCCCCATCACCAATTGGGAGCTGTGGGGGTGTAGTGTCCGATGGTACATAATACCCAGGAAGGTGCTTAGTTTTGGTTGGGCTGATGGTAAGGCCCCATCTCTTAGTGGCAAGCTCCATGTTCATCAGCAGCGCCTCCAACACCTCCTCTGAGTGAGCAGCAATCACCAGATCATCAGCATACATAATGTGGTTGACCAATAGGGAGCACACCCGGGCATCGATCAACCTCCCATTATATATGTACCAGATGGAAATTCCTCCAGTACAGCCATCGAAGGCTTCACGAACCACATGGTCGAAATAGATATTAAATAATGTGGGAGTCAGAGGACATCCCTGTCGCACTCCAAGGTGAACAGGGAATGGCTCCGACTCCCGACCACGTAGTTTTACCCGGGCCCGCTCGCCATCATGAAGGTCCTTAATGATCGCGAGCAGTGGGTCTGGGACTCCGAAAGCACGAAGAACAACCCAGAGCCCAGGCCTACTGATGGTATCATAGGCCTTGACCAGGTCAATAAAGCAGAGATGTAGGTCTTGCTGGAATTCCCTACACCTCTGCTGTAGCAGACGGACAGAGAATATGGCATCTGTGCAAGACCGCCCCTTCCTGAAACCACACTGGGGCTCATGAAGTCTCTCCTCAGCGTGCCTGGCAAGGCGATGTTGAATAATCCTTGCCAGGACCTTTCCCGGCACACTGAGGAGTGAGATGCCCCTATAGTTATTACAATCTGAGCGGTCCCCCTTTTTAGAGAGGGACCACCAGGGCATCCTTCCAATCCTGCGGAACCCGCCCAGCGGTCCAGACTGTTGTTATGATGTCATGTAGGGCAGTCTGTTCACAAACACCACCCTCCCTCAGCATTTCACTGGGGAGATCATCTCTGCCCGGTGCCTTTCCTGGCCTCAGGCTCTGGATCGCCTTCAGTACTTCCTCCAAAGATGGCACCTCAGCCAGCCACCCACAGGGAGTGACTTCTTCCTTCAATATTTGTGGCACCGCAGCCCCAGGAGGGTCATCCACACTTTGTCCCACAATGTTTTCCAGGCTCAGGGACTTCCCCTCCCCCAGGACCTCACAGAAATGCTCAGCAAATCAGTAAACCTGTTTCTGGGGGCGGAGATTGGATCACCGTTCTTTCCCCTAATGATGGTAATAGGCGTGGCGCTGCAAGTAACTTTTTTGATAGAATTAAAGAGCGATTTGTGATCGTGGGCCACTGAGGCAGACTCCATCTCCTCAGCAACCCGCGACCACCAACCATCCTTGCAGCGCCTCATGGCTCTCCGAACCTCCAAGCGAAGGCAGCGGTAAGCCTCCTCATTCTCTGACGTGGGATGCTGTAGACGATGAGAGTGGGCCTGTCGCTTTTTCTCAGCCAGCCTGAACACCTCCTCCGTCAGCCAGGGTTTCTGAGGAGGTCTGGACCGTGTGCCCAAAACTGCCATTGCAGTTACATGAGCCACAGTCCTAAACATCGCCCATTTCCCCTCGACATCCAGAGGAGTGGGGGACGATGCCAACCCCAGCTGCAAGCGATGCTGAAATTCTCGCCTGCAACTTTCATCAGCTAGCCTAGACCAGGCCCCTATGGGTTTGAAAGGGGTCCTGGGTTTACACCCACCACCGGAGTGGAAGAATGGCAGGCGCATCTTACAGATGACAAGTCGATGATTAGTGGGCAGATCAGCTCCACGGTAGGTCCTGGTGTCAAGGACATGGGCCCTCATCCGCCGTTCCGTCACTATGTAGTCCAGCAGATGTTCTTGCTTGGACCCGGCATGCATCCATGATGTTGTGTGGATGTGCCGATGCTGGAACAGTGTGTTGGTAATTACAAGCCCATGGGCTGCACAAAAATCTAGCAGCCTCCTGCCGTTATTATTGAGCTGATCAGGCCCATGTCTTCCAATCACTCCTGACCAGGTGCTAGCATCATGACCAACTCGGGCATTGAAATCACCCAACATGATGATTCTATCCCGAGGGGCCACTTTAGCCAACACCTGTGACAGGAGGTCATAGAAGGCATTCGACTCATCGGTCTTTCCCGCATCCCTCCACGGATGTTCGTCTTCGGTGGTTGCATAAATAACCACGACCACCACTCCTCGCCTCTGGTTGATGGGAAGGCGAACCCGAAGTAACCTGGGGCTCACAGCTTCCCACACCTCACCGCCACGCTCCCACGCTGCCTCCATTCATTCCCTGTTGTTTAGCAGTCGCCTGACCCGAGTAGAGGAAATTGGTACTTTTATTCACCAAGGTGGCATTCAACTGATCACAAAGTATAGTCTGGACTGATGTAAAAAACTGCACCATCACTTTTGGAAAAAAAAAAAAGTACTTTTTTATCAAATCTAGACAGGCCCCATTTCCAGCAGCCATCACTCCAACACCTTATTCTTGAACAATCATGCTAAATTGCTGATTTGGTAAAAGAAAATCACTGTTTTTGAGTTGACACAGTGTGCAATAGACTGGCATGTCTTAAGGTCAATATTAGGTCAAAAATGGCAACAACAAAAAAAAAAGAAAAGAAACAGCTTTCTCTAGAAACTCTTCAGTCAATCATTGTTTTGAGGAATGAAGGCTATGCAATGCTTGAACTTGCCAAAAAACTGAAGATTTCATACAAAGGTGTACACTACAGTCTTCAAAGGCAAAGGACAACTGGTTCTAACTAGGACAGAAAGAGATGTGGAAGACCAGATGTACAACTAAACAAGAGGATAAGTACATCAGAGTCTCTAGTTTGAGAAATAGATGCCTCACATGTCCTCCGCTGACAGCTTCATTGAATTCTACCCACTCAACAGCAGGACTGCAGGACTTATCAGAAGAATTGCAAAGAAAATACCACTTTTGAAACAGAAAAACAAAAAGAAAAGGTTTGAGTGGGCAAAGAAACACCGACATTGGACAAGAGATCATTGGAAAAGAGTGTTATGGATCTGATCCCAATTGAGCTTTTGTGGGATCAGCTAGACTGTAAGGTGTGTGAGAAATGCCAGACAAGACAGCCACATCTATGGCAAGTGCTACTGAAAGCGTGGGGTGAAATTTCACCTGAGTATCTGGACAAATTGATAGCTAGAATGCCAAGGATCTGCAAAGCTGTCTGTGGGCATGGTCGTGTGTTTGTCTGCTGGAGAGAGAGAGTGTTAAGGCTCGTCACCTGGGTTTTAATTATCTCTAACACCTGTCTCTTGTTATAGTGAAGGTGGAGGGAGACTTAAAAGCCGCACCAGTACATCAGTTATATGGCGCTTTTCCACTACACAGTACCAGTTCGCCTCGGCTCAACTCGACTCGACTTTGTTTGGTTTTCCACTGTGTAAAAGTTGTACCTGTACCTGCTTTCGGGTACTTTTTTTCGTACCACCTCCGGCGAGGTTCTGAGCGGGCTGAGGCGATACTAAAATGTGACGTAAAAACAATGCCGACTGCTGATTGGTCAGAGAGAATCGTCACTATTCACTGCGTCATCATTGCGCGCGCCAGACGGAGTATCCAGAATAACTCCGCCATTTTTAAATAGTTTGCACAGATATAGCCTACAAAACTATTATTATGGGACAGCGGGAGCGCCATTTACAGATGGCACTCGATGATGCAGCACATGCCCGAGAACTTCGAGCGGCTTTAAGGAGAGAGGAGATTGCTGCAATGTCGTCCTTCAACCAGGCCTTTCTGGGAACCCTGAGCCAGCTTGTCCAGGCACTGAACCGGCGGGATGCTGTTCCACCGCCCCTGGACTGAAACCCCTTTGTTTATTTTAATTTAATGTTTGCACTACAGGTAACATATGTATATAGTTGGATGTGTGAATTTATGTTAATATTATATTTTTTTTCTATTTGTATGCGTGTTTAAATAAAACCTTTTTGAAACTTATTACAAACAGTGTCTTTTTTTGATGGTTTGCTTTTTTACAAGGGTTTGAACAAGTATTTTCAGATTGTATACTGTGACAACCTTTAATGAAAAACTGCAGAGCCAACATATTTAATGATAATGTATTTATTTAGCAATTAAAATAACGCATCAGACCCTCTCGTACATCTCTGCCCTCCTCCTCAACACCCTGTGCCACTGCCACCACAGGCTCTGCTGCTGCAGGTGCATCCCATTCATTGTCATAGTCCTCTTCGTGACTCTCACAAAGGTTATGCAAAGCACAGCAAGTAAGAATCATAGATTTCACAATTGTAACATCACAGTCATTTCTTTTCATGAGGCAACGCCACCTTCCCTTCAGTCTACCAAAAGCGTTTTCAACCACTACCCGTGCTCGACATATTTTGTTGTTGTAGATCTGCTGTTTTACTGTCAGCCGTCCAGTGTCAGTGAATCGGTAGCTCGGTTGAAAGCCCAAACAGACGGTCTGCCGCGGCGACTTTGCAAAGCTAAACAGATCTGAAACACATAAACCATGCACATTTTAGTACGTAATACTGGTAGCTATAAAGTTGATTAAATACTTTGCATATAGTATAGTATTTACACATATGCAAACGTTAGCTACGTTAGCATAACTTAACCTCTTGCGTCGGCTGTGAACAACTGGATTCGTCTCGTAGTCTGAACTCTGTAGTAATTCCCAAACTCTCCTGTTTTTTTCAGCAGTGTTTCGTTTTGCTGCCCTCAGCCTCTCATGAAACAACGTTTGTCTTCTTGCTGTGAGAAACAGCCACATCCCGAGGATCAAAAACAGCATACACTCGATTTCCTCCATTGTCCTGTGTGTGTGGGTAGCGGATGTGTGTCGCGTATAAGATTACATCACGGCAGTTTCCTGCGGTGTCGCTATGACGACCGGGTATTATTTGTGGCGGTACTGTCTGCAATGGAAAACGGAGCGAAAAGCGAGCCGAGTCGAGGCAAGCCGAGGCGAGGCAAGCCGAGGCGAGCTGGTACTGGTAATGGAAAAGCGCCAATAGAGAGAGAGAGAGAGAGAGAGAGCCCTGAGACCACGAACCTGATGCTTGTTGAGTGGATTTGTTATCTGACTGAGTGTTTAAAAAGTTTTTAAACCGTAAAACAGGCCGTAAAACATTCACATGCCCACAGCAAGTGATGTCCATCATAAAGCCAATTAGGAATAAGAAAGTCATCTTTTGGTACTCAAGTTGCAGCGCAGTGGACTGGCTCACAGAACATTCACTTGACTGTTTGAGGAAATCGAGTGTCTTTTTTTTGTGCTGGTTCCGTGTTTATTTTATTTTGTATTGTAACGCTTTATGGATGAATCTACATGCTCTTTGTACTTATTCCTACCAGGTCCAAAGAGGCAGTGATTTGGGGGGGAGTTACGGGCAGATGCCCGTAGAGAGGGAGAGTTACGGGCAGATGCCCGGCATGTGTTTGTGTTTGTCTTTTTGTTTCAATTTGTTATTAAACTATTATTTATATTGTTTAGCCGGTTCTCGCCTCCTCCTTTCCATTGAACTTCATTACCATCACCTTCATTTGGAATGGTAAATGTCCCAGATTACATTTCAGTAAGCTTCATAGGCCGATTGACAATGGTTTGCAAGGCCTACTCATACATTTGGCTCTGATTCTTCCACCCGAGAGAGCCCCTCCCTGGTTTTGTATTTAAGTTCTAGCCCCTATTTTGCCATTATAAAGCCTTTCTATCAAACTAATCGGAGAAGTTAAGTTATACCCTGTTATCTCACATTTGCACTCGGTATGGACAAAAGTATCCAGAGTGTTTAATTCAGACATTTTTTTTAAATGTTGTTTAAATATGGCTGACCCAAAACTTTTAATTAATAAGTCCACTTTCTGCTGGTCTGAGTGGAGTGTGAGGTGGGTTACTACACTCGGTGATCCTTATGAGAGTGGAGTGTTGAGATCCTTTGAAATTTTGGTTCAACATTTTGGGATTACAAGAGCTCAGTTCTTTAGGTATTTACAGCTGCGCCACCTACTCTGTACTATATTTGGGAGTAGCATACACCCCCCTAAAGCGGCAGACCATCTGGGAGGTGTGAGTACTGCTTTTGGAAAAGGTCATGAGACATCAGTGTATTACTCCCTGCTAATTCAGAGCCTGGGGAACGAAGCTTTAACTTCTATCAAGAGATTATGGGAGAAAGATTTAAACTTGGTATTGGAGGAGGGAGTGTGGGCTAGGTTTCTAAAAAACATCAAGTCTGCATCTAGAGAGGCAAGGGTGCGCCTTATGCAATTCAATATTTTGCATAGATTCTATTGGACCACCTCTAGATTGTATAAGCTTGGTCTTAAAGATACACCCAGCTGCTGGTGAAGCAAATCAGAGGATGGAGACATAACCCATGTCTTTTGGTGGTGTGCTAAGATCCAGGAGTTTTGATTGATGGTTCAGGGTTTTGTGTGTGACATATTTTGCACTTGGGTTTCATTTTGCCCCAGACTCAGTATTTTGGGCGATGGGGCGGTCATCGATGTAAAGAATAGGCACATAAAGAGTTGGGTCCTAATCAGTGTCATGATTGCCAGATAGCTTTAAGGGGATGGAGCTTGGCTGGAGCGCCCTCGTTTTAGGAGTGGTGGTCGGAGATGGGGATGGTGGCGAGAGCCCTGAGAGCACAAACCCGATGCTTACTGAGTGTATTTGTTATCTGAGTGTTTAAAAAGCTTCTTTTGTTATCTGATTGAGTGTTTGAAGATCACACCAGAAACTGAGGCAGAAAAATAAAAGTCTTTCCTGCACTGCTTCGTTGCCTCCTGACTCCTCTATTGCCCAAGAGAACACACTGTCATTGCAGCATGTGGAATTCTTTTAATGTGAAAGTAGTTTAAGAAGTACTGACATTTTTTTTCAAATTGTAGTAGTAATTTTTCAAGTTAATAATGTCCTGAATATACAGTATATTATGATCAGTTGAATGCCACTTTGGTGAATAAAAGTACCAATTGCTTCTGGAATAAGAAAATCTCTAAAAACTTTCTAAAAATAAATAAATAAACTAAAGTCTTAAAAAACAGTTTTGATTCTTAGGTCATCTTGTTTTAGAATGTATTTGTTTTATTAGAAAACAAGACAAAACACTGATTGCGAAAGTTTTTATTATTATTAAAAACAATATTTACAGTAAGTAAGAAAAATGTCTTGTTTTCTGTGAATTGCAAAGTGAGAAGGTTATTATGAACCAGTTGGGGGTGGAAAGTGGAAGAATCTTACATTGCATTAGAAACAGGAGATGAGCACACTTACTGAGACTAATGCAGTCATACCTCTGAAAAGCAGACTGCTTGTCTCATCATCCTTGCAGCTGATAGATATTTATCATACTATCAAGATACATCATTTACACAAGACACACTATTTACATTACAATAAATAGACAACATTAGAACATTGTTG
Source organism: Xyrauchen texanus (assembly GCF_025860055.1). Lineage (NCBI taxonomy): Eukaryota > Metazoa > Chordata > Actinopteri > Cypriniformes > Catostomidae > Xyrauchen > Xyrauchen texanus. The sequence goes on from NC_068279.1 coordinate 41,052,131, forward strand.
AATGTCTAAGAATATTGTCTTAGTAGCTCATAACATTATTCAGTGGAGGGTCAGCACAATATCTTTCATTTGGCGAAGAGAGAAGTCTGGTAGATTTTTTTGTAATATGCAGTGACATCTTGCACTCAATCTCAGAACTGCAAGGCCATTTGAATAAAAACATACTAGTCAGCAATGACTGGTTAATGTATGAACTTGTTCAGTTACCATGGTGATTTGCAAATGAAAACCACTTTACATTAGATCGCAAATTAATTAAAAGAATTAGTGAAAAAAGCATTTCAGCATTATATAACTATCTATCATATCTGTTCTACGAATTACTCACTTGTTATTTCAACCTGTATTTACACAGGTTGAGAGTTATTTAACAAAGATTTAGATGCCCATTTTGAATGTAGTCTATTTGCTGATCCTAGCTCAGTGTAAAGGGGAAATCATGCTTGAAATGGTCATGAGTTGATCTGATGGTGGAACAAAAGTGCTTCTTTATATTTGGTTAACATTTTGGCATCAAATGCATGATAGGAAGTCAGGATTTTTTAAGGTTTAATGGTGAGGTGCCGTCCTCCAGTTGTCAGTATGTACAAAAACATTTTTTTTTTAATCTTGTACATGCAGTACAGGATCCGTTTAGATAAAAAAAAAATGCAAGAAGATTTAATAAAGATAAACATGTTTATTAGTAGTATCCATAAGATACAAAATAGAGATATATTTTGGTTTTATATTATTGAGATAATTTCAAATAAAAACAACAGGGACTTGATGTAATACAATTACATTGTGACAATGCTTAATCAATTACATTTTTACATTATTTTCCACATTTTGACAATACTGAACTAAATAAATCAATACTCAACACCAACTGGACCATTAGAACATCATATAACACATAGTGTAGTCAGCTGGCTAGAACAGATTGTTACATTTATTTAACAAATAATCTAGATTAACCTTGAATTCAATTTTAAATAAATTAAGAGCATCTGTCTAGATCAAACAAATATATTATTAATTGCATAGGTAGATATGTTATTTTGTTAAAAAAAAATAATCACACTATTTCAAAATATAATACACTCTAGTAGGCCTTTCAACAATATACACAAGTCAAATACATCACAACACAAAACCACAGATACATACATTTTCTCTCAAATAAGACCCAAATTCCATCAGAAAAAGCCTTTAAGTGCCTGCTGAGCTTTTAATAACATATACAACAATCTATAAAGTCTGCACCATGTAATGATGTACAAAATAAACATGTCTATAGTTTAAACCATTCCTACTGTACTTTATTGTATATTCCTATGTTACACACATCTTATGTCATTTTAATAAGGCAACTGAAATGTAAAATCCGGTCCTATGTTTAAAAACGTCTCAACTACAATAGACTTTTGCATCACAAACAGCACAAAACACACAGTTTAGACAGATGAGTCAATCTTCATTTAGTAGAACCACAGTGCTGAGAGGTTATTTTGTTTTTAAGGCTGTTTCAAGTCAGTATATGAGTCAACAGTGTGTTGAATCACTGGCTAGAGGGCAGTGAAGACTGTTCCTGAGATGTATATTTTACATATTCTACCTCAGGAGAGATCTGAATTGTGCAGGTAAAAGAGGTAGGCCTATATAATTTTTAAAAAGTATAAGAATTTAAATTCTTCATTACATATAATGGAGTATGCTTTGATTTCATCAAACATATTTCAGTACAAAACAACAAATATGTTTGAAGTTATTCTAAAAATGTTAGAAAATACAAATCTTAAAAACAAACAGAGATATTTTAAGTCTGTAACTGTTGAAATGGTCATGTTCTCATCAATTGTACTCACAATACAAGTGAAAAACTAACATTTGCATTTAAAAGTACTTTGTTGGAGTCAGTAAATTTTAAAAGACAATTTGTGTATTAACTTTGTTACTTTACTGTTTTTCTGATCGCATTAGCCGCTAGTATTTCCCTACAGGTGGTCATGAACGCCTGCTGTTTCTCGTAATAGGCAGCCTCATTAATAAAAGTGGGGTAAACAGTGCTGGCACCTTCATAAAAGATTGTTCTCCCATCGAAAGTTAGGAACATCGGGTCACCCCGGTTCAAAGGCTCCCAGTCGCAATCCTACCAAAAGATAAAGAGAGAGAGAGAGAGAGAGAGAGAGAGAGAGAGAGAGAGAGAGAGAGAGGGAGGGAGGAGAAAGAACAGGAACATTACTGTGAAAAACAAGTGAAGCCTGGTACTCAAAACAAACACACACACTGAACATCTGAGTCATAAGACACATTTTCTGCCATGTATTTTCCTCTCCCTCCTCCCATTTCACTTTGTTCCTCTCATAAAAAGCAACTCTCATGATTTGGTTGAGGGCATACATTTACTTTTCAAAATAAACATAATTTTACTTGAATGCATTTTCAAGACTGGCCCCACTGGAATACCTGTAGATGAGGATGCACCATTGCTGTGATGTTGCCATTGGTGTCTCTGGGGTAGTCCATCCTCTCATGGGCTCTGAACACTTCCACAGTACATGGGGGAAACTCAACACCTACAACACACAAAACACAAATACCATCTTAGAGGGTGAAAAAAGAAAGAAAGAGAGAGAGAGATTTGAAAAAATAGGTTGACATTGATGTATTAGTCAGTGGCATTTATAGGGATAAATAATACAAACATTACTTTAATCTACATTTTCTATGATGACAGAAATGCTTTCAACTTCTGAAATAAAATTAATTTGGATATTTGGGGTAAAGTTAAACAAATAATAATAATTGAATAGGGGTTATATACAGTAAATGTCCAGAAATTGTATGAAGAAAAAAGTCTCCTTTTAGAAGTGTATTGATTCTTAAAAAAAAATAAGCAGTGGAACAAATTTATTTTTAAATATTATTAACTAGACTTTTGTCTGCCAAATCTAAGTCAGTGTAGCTACCAGAGCCATTTTTTTAAAGGACATAAAACAAAAAAATAACATCACAGAGAGCACCCCTGTACAACGTTATTAAAAGAAAATATATTTTGATAATTTTTTAAAAAGGCATGCTTATTTCAGGCCAAGTGAATTAACCCCAAAAAACTTCATGATATTCATGATTCCAAAAATTATTATATTTGTACAAACAATTATTAAATAATATTAGTTGATGACTTTACTATTATTCTAAAATGTGAAGAAAAAAAATTAATAAAGAATGGGTAACTGTTTCAAAACTTTTGACCGGTAGTGTATGTGTCTGTGTGTGTATATATATATATATATATATATATATATATATATATATATATATATATATATATATATATATATATATATATATATATATATATATATCTCAAGTCCACCTGCCCACAACGCTCGAAAACATTTTGATCAAAAGGGTCAAAAAGAACTCTAATTAAATCACACAAATTTGTTGGGGAAAAAATTCCCAAATACTTAATGCCCTGTTTAGGCCACTGGAAGGCACCCGGCTGAAAAGCTGTTACTGGGCAGTACGCTGTCAGATTTACCTTCAGATTTAGACCAATTGACTCTGTATCCTGAGAACTTAGAAAAGGAATTAATAATTCTGTGGAGGCAAGGCATAGCTCTAGTCGGGTCGGAGACAAATAAAATATAATCTGCATAAAGCAAAAGTTTATGCGCCACACCACCTGCCACCACCCCTGGAAAATCATCCTCCTTTCTTATCGCAGCTACTAATGGTTCCAGGGCAAGACAGAACAATAAGGGGGAAAGAGGACATCCCCTATCCAGACTAACAAAATCTGAAGTTAATCCATTCGTTTGAACGGCCGCTACCGGGTGTCTACAAAGTAAATTAATCCACCCAATAAAAGTATTCCCGAACCCATACATTTCCAAAAGATAATCCCATTCTACCACATAAAACACCTTTTCGGCGTCAAGTGAGATGGCAGCGATCAAAGTCTGACCATTGCCACTGACCACATGATATTGATGAAACGCCTAATGTTATCAGAAGAGCTGCGGCCACAAATAAACCCCACCTGATCTATATGTATAAGAGATGTCATAACTTTACTTAATCGGTTAGCCAAAATTTGACAATATTTTTACATCTAGATGAATCAGTGAAATTGGACGGTAACTCTAAAACTAATCGGATCTTTGTCCTTTTCAAGAATCAGACTGATCCTTGGCAGACGCTTTCCATTCTTTAATGATTCCATATAAACTTCTAACAAAAGTGGAGCCAGTTCTGTAGCATAAGATCTAAACAATTCAGCTGCTAAGCAATCTGGCCTTGGAACCTTGACTGTAGGCAAGGCCTTAATTATCTTGCCAAACTCCTCAATGGTTATCTCAAAATCAAGAGAAAGTTTTTGCTCAGTCGTTAGTTTAGGAAGTTCTAATTGTTCCACAAAGTTACTAATATCCTCATCAGTAGACAAAGATGTGGAACTATAGAGATCAAGATAGAATTCTTTAAAAGCATAATTACTATCAATGGCCGAGGTAAATCTTTCACCACTAGCAGATTTCACTGAAGGAATGGTACAACATGTCTCTATCCGTATTATATATCTAGCCAGAGGTTTCACTTCCTTTTTCCCATGACTCAAAGTATGACTGTCTTACCCTGAATAGCCAAAATTCCATCTTCCGTGACGAAATAATATCTGTATTTCAATCGGGTAAATTCCCTGAGGCTATTAGATACCATTCGGCACTTCAGCTCTGCCTCTGCACTTTTAATATTCCCTTCCAATTCCACATGTTCTTGTACTTTGGATTTTTTGGTGAATGAGGCATACTGTATGATCCGGCCCCTAAGAACCGCCTTAAGTGCATCCCAAGCCACACCCACAGAGGACACTGAGGACCAGTTGCTCTCCATATAAACATTGATTTCAGCCTTTAACATTTGTTGGAAGTCAGGATTTTGTAAAAGGGATACATTAAATTGCCAACTATATGATTTCTTATTCTCCATATGTGGCAACACCTCTAAACTCACCAGGATGAAATCTGAGAGTAAAATGTTTCCAATTGAGCAATCACCAACAGATAATATGAGGGACTTAGATATATAAAAAACTCTATTATAGAATAAATCTTATGGACTGATGAAAAACAAATTATAGTCCCTACCAGATGGGTTTAAAAGACCATTATTTTTACACATCCTGTGAAGCATCAGTGTTGCTCTAGGGGGCTTGAACACATTTGCTTCACTATGATCAAGGACTGAGTCCATCAAAAAGATTAAAGTCTCCTCCAAATAGTATATAGGGTGCAAGCAGCTTGCAACATCCCTTCAAGACCTATAAAAAAGCCTAGATCATCAATGTTAGTAGCATAAATATTAGCCGAAATAAGATTTTGTCCCTGACTTTCATCAAAAAAATAATGACTCTTCCTAATTTATCTTTAATTGATTTGACATTTGAATTGTACAAGTTTACTGATCAGCATAATGATTCCCTGCTCTTACTCGAGCCAGCACTATAAAAAAAATGCCCACCCCGTATCTTCCAATATTTTCATCTTCCTATGGAGAAAGGTGCGTTTCTTGAAGAAACAGTATATTATATTTCTTACGCTTAAGATAAATAAACATTTATGGGGTGCCTATTCCATGTGGAGAGAGACACACTACACTCATAATAACATTTTACATTTTGACATAAGAAAAAAAAGATTGTGTGTCAAAAACAAGATTATAAAGACCACATTCCAACAATAGTGCGACAATTAAAACCCGAACCCAGAACCAAACAAACAAAAACAAGAAAAATGTGTGCATCAACCCACGCAAAACAGTGCCAACTGGCGTCCATCCCTCCAAACTCAAACATGTACGCCCACAAGAGCCCCTGCGACAACCTTGCCCTCAGATTGCTCAAGTCCGGTTTATCTATACAAATTTTGAGACAGAATTACACAGCAAAAGATAATCTATAAAACAAACACCAGCCAATAGGCGGGAATGAGCCCAAAGTGCATGTGGATTCATCCATAAAACTGTCCTGAAGTTGTGTTACTCTACAAAAATAAACACCAGCCGCTAGGCGGAACCAGCACAAAAAAAGTGTGCAGATTCTTCAAACAGTCAAGCGAATGTTCAGTGAGCCAGTCCACTCGGCTACAATGTGAGTACAACAAGATGACTTACTCACTCCATTGACTTTATGAAGGACATCGCTTTCTGTGGGCATGTGAATGTTTTAACATCCTTAGCATTAATTCACAATTTGGCTGGGAATATCAGTGCAAAAGCGACTTTCTATTGACAAACGTTTTTGGCATTCCTTGAATCTATCAAGTTTCTCTCTTGAGTTCCCAAAATCTGGGAACAAGAAAATGCTGTGGTTCTTACAAGAAAGCCTTCCCTTATTCCTCCTCGATGATCTCAGAGATTTGGCCAGATTTGTTCTGGGCCTGTCTCCCTCCGCGGATCACAGAGCAGGAATCCTGTGAGCTTGCACGATTTCCAGCTTATGGGCTGCTATGTCGAGCAGATTTGGAAAGAGCCCATCCAGGAATTTCACCACACCCTGTCCTTCTACTCCCTCCAGGATTCCGACGATACGGACTTTATTCCGTTGGCTAAGGTTTTCCATGTCCTCCAACTTCTCCCAGACACATTCCAAATCCACCTTGGTTGCTAGCGGATTAGCAGATAATTTCCTCTCCGATGACTCCAGGTAATCGATCTGATTCTCGACATCCCCACACTTGTAACCACAGTGAACTTCGCCTCCATGGCGGTGAGCGATCAACGTATCATAGCAAGATCCTCAAAGTCATCAATGACATTCGTCAGCATTTCTGACATGTTCAGCACCTCTCGCCACATTTTCCGCTCAAGTCGACTCCCAGGCCCGTGGCCTGCTCAGGGGCGTCAACTTGAGCCGTAAGTGTCTTTTAATGTCTCTAGAGCGCGAGGATTTTGAACTCTTTGACATATTGTCCTCTCTGAACAGAGTGTATCGAATATCACCAGTTTATGTCAGAAAAAGTATCAAAACTTGCAAAGTGCACAGAGCTTGCCGTTCACAAGTCCGATCCTCACATGGAGTCACATGATTCATTTAACACAATTTAAGATTTATGCATTTCAATTTCAGAAAATTCCACCGTAATTTTTTTGTAAATGTAATTTTTTTACAAAATTACATTTACAAAACTTCAATTGTGTTAAAGATTACGGTTATGAAATTGAAATGTTTAAATCCTTAAATTATTATTTTTAAAAGATTTATCTTTTTTAAATAATCTTGGACACCCTTGTTTGTCATGTGATTCAGTCTAGAAGTTTATTATGTTTATAAGGTCATGTTGAGTTTTTTCAGCTTTGGTCCCTTTAGTGGTGGTGTATTCAGCTGGACTCATAGAGCTATACAAGCAAAGTATTTCTGTAAATAAACAGACCTGCTTGTCAGCTTCACTTATTCTACTTGTCTGAAAATTCTGCAAAGACATTGTTTCCCCATTTTTTTACTATCTTACGGTCTCCAAAGGAATAAGTTAATGACTATCTTCTATAAATCAATAAATAAACATTTATCATGGTAAGGCTGTCAGGTTTTCAAGTATGTCAGGCATAAAAATATCACTTCCACAAATTGTGCTCCATGTGATGCTTGAAATGGTCTACGCAAAAAGTTCTGGACTCCTCAAAATCACACTCTCTGGTGCGGTGTTGCCACTTTATTTTCCTTCACTTTCTCACTGTTCAGATACATATTCCATTGTTGGAATTAAAAGGGTTGTCTTTAAAATAACCCGTAATATGCTTTTTCAAAGCCACAAGACATTTGATTTCCTTCTTTCTTCTTGGGACAACAAAACAAGGAAGACACATGCTGAGGTGTTCCTCAAATCACACTAGTTGCAGAATAAACACATTTCTGTACATCTATTCCGGAATAAGTTCAACAGATGTTGTTTTTCACAGATCAACTTTGTCAAACATGGAAATATATTAAATTGAGAAAATATGGCAACTCTGTTCCACAATGCAATTGCTTTAATTTACTCCCTCATTGGAAATGTGATAGATAGTGGCATCAATTACATTATTTAAGTTATTTACAGTATATACAATATGGAATCTTTCATCCTTAATACTGAATTGATAAGGTTGAGGAGTTCAAAGTGTACTTGAATTGAATTTGATTTAAGACAAACAAGTTTTATTTTTACCATTGCCATTGTAGCTGTCATGTCATATGGCAACATTTCCCACATTTTTACCCTTTTTAATCATAATTTTAATTTTCCTCTTTTTATTTTGCTATTTTATGTCAAATTATGAAATGGAAAAAACAATGTTCAGGACCCGCTCTGCAGTTAAAACAAAGTGTACCACAGAGTGTTTAATAACATTTAATATATTATGATTGGACTTGGAATCATATCTCAGTTCATTACATTTTTGGTTTATGTTTCAAACAATGGTAGCATACATAATGAAGATTTTAATTTATTTGTCATACAGTATAGATCATTTCTGTTAGCTTGTGTAGTTATCAGATGGCTCCAGCATCAGTCAATCCATAATCAATAGTTTCCATAATATCAGATCTTTTGTTTTGTTTTTGTTCTGTTGATGAGGTCCTGACATGGTAAACCATTAGCTAACGGAAAACACGTTTTGAGTGCTCACAATGAGACATTCATCCACAACAAGGGGACCCCACCACACAACGTGACACTACAAAACCCAGCAAGCAACTAATGGAATGGAACCTAACCAAACACCAACAAGTATTCAAGTCACAAAACTTAGAAAACAGAAGAGAAAGTAGCAGTACTTGTCCAGCTCTTGGCTTCTGAACATGCTTCTGCTTAATGTGAGTCACAGAGAAATGTGTATTCATGTCAGGCGGAAAGTACACGTGACATCCTTTTTTCAAATGTTCCATAGTTGAGGGAAAAAAAAAAGGAAAAAAAAAGAGGAAGACGAATGCTTGAAGAAGAACCCTTACATCAAATTGGCCAAAATACAGTTAATTTTTAAATCAGTGTATGCTGACTCATTGACCCGGGAGCGTTACTATTTTCCTTTAATTGCCACTCGCTATCATGGCAGAGATGCAGACTGCCACGTGGAAAGGAAAAAAAAAGCCATGTGCACTCATATACACAGTTATGTAAACATGAAACATCTATAAATGACAATCCATTTGGAAATGAGAATGCATTATTCAAATTAGTTATTTTCTGTTTAATTATTGTCTCAATGTGTGGAAAACACATGGAAAATGTGGCAAACACACCATTATGGTTTCATGTTATCATTGCACATGATCACTGTTGGTTTATATTATAATTAAAAAAAAAGGAAATAATGCCTTTCTAGCCATCCCTATTGACTTTTGAATACTTTTATAAGTACACATTCCAAGTTCTGGTGCAGAAGGCATCAGAGACTATTTAGTAGAGACTGGCCACTTCTATTAAAATGAATGAGAGAAATTGGAATGCCCAACCAAGAAGCTCAAGCACCCAACAGTCAACGGATTAATGAAGGAAGCCTCGCCTTACAGGTAAAAGAGCCAATCACCTTTTAGATACAGGCATTGCCTTTCAATCAACTCGCTAACGCACATGCGCATTAGCTATATGAGGTAAAGAAGCACAATTTATGATTAAAATATTATCAAATTTAATTGCTGATTTGAAATATGTTCTTTGATCGTAATCTTGACCAACTGTTTTTGAGATTTCAGTTTTTACCCATTCAAGTAGATATGAGCTGCACTGTCATGAATGGAAATAGCCTCCTGAGAGCGTTCCAAAGATGACCGACAGTAGACTGACTTGCTAGAAAGATACATTTTTATTAATCTCACCACTATTGAATAGCTCGATGAAGTCCAGTGCATGCTTCAGTATTGTTCTCATGGACTCAAAGACATTACTCCTCAAAACCCCCTGTGGCTGCGGGCCCACCTCAAGACCTGCAAAGCACAGAAACAAATGGGTTTTTAAAGACAACATGAAATTGACCATATTTATTTTCTTAATACATGTTCCTCGTCTTATTGTGTGTGAAAAATATGCACCTGTTATTCCAAAGAACACAATTTTCACCAAAATAATCATTCATCTAAATGTAATAACATGCTCTGTCTCTGAAACACGTTTAATTTTCTTATGACATCACCCAGCCCTCTTATTTTTCAACCCCTCTAACCAGCTGTACATCTAACCACATAAAGACATTGCTGCATCTGAATTTGCATACTGTCAGATTGTGAACCGCATTTGATGAGGAACGTACTTTTCAACCATTAATCAAGTACGCTCTTTAGGTATGCAGGTGCGCAGTATGAATACATACCCAGACATTCTTTATTTGGGAATACGGGCATTGTCCTGTGAACTGCAAAAATAATCTACTCTGCTTTTGTGAAACAAGTACAATTTAATCACAAGGAACAAATCTTGGTAAATATGGCACTTACAGTTGAAAAGAGCCGCATGAATCGCAGTTCTCCTCTGTTTTATTTTTTTAATTCAGTGTTTTGAAAATTATGTCTCAACAGATCACATGGGATAATGGGATAGTAAAGTAGCCAGTAGATGCATATTTTCCAATCTCACCGGACACAGTATTATTTGCCTTCTGTTTTATGAATGCTGAAGATTCGAACATACTATTCCATGACATACTACATTGTAAAGAAGTAGACACATTCAAACGCAACATTTTTCTTGATCCAATCAATATCGGATAAATAAAATTACATCTTGCCCTACATTCTGTCTTTTAAAATGCATGTAAAATATATTGTAAATATCATAAAAATATTTAATCGTAAATCTAATGGGTTGCAAATGTTGTTTCATGTTGACATGTTGAGTCTTACTCAATAGATGCTAAACAAGAAAACAAGAGAAAACTTTACAATAAAGTTCCATTTGTTAATATTAGTTAACTACATTAGTTAAAATTAACTTACAATGAACAATACATTTACAGCATTTTATTAATCTTGGTTAATTTTTATTTCAAAATGTTTTTATAATCAAAAGTTGTACATTTTAACATTAGTTAATGCTCTATGAACTGACATGACAAAAACAAACAAAATTATTTGAATTAAATAACATTAAAAAGATTCATAATGTGTATTATTATTTTTTTAAACACCAGCTCTAGGCCTAGGGATAAACAGTATTATCTGTGGAGCTCTGCATGCTTTAACTAAAACCAATTGTCTTATACAATCTCTTATTACTAGCAGTCAAATTACATATACTGTATATTTGACCTGATTTAGCATGTCAGGTTTATGCTGCTAAATATCCAAGGACTTTATACTCACCAATGGGATGTTTGGCCACAGAACGTGTAGTTGAATACTTAAGCTGTGGGTGTTCGTTTAACAGTACTGGACAGGTGTGGGGAGCCATAGCTTTCTGCAAGGGGGGAAGAGCACAGGTGGCTTTGTAAATAAACACTGAGCACATTTACATGCACAATCTTCTGCGATTTATGCTTAGTAAGCCAATAAAGTGTGTGGTGATGCAAGCACCTTAATCTGTCTTTCTTTATCCTTTATTGGGGTACTGTCATAAATGGCTTAGGCATAAACCAATCAGCACACAGATTTGTCCATTACCCTGAATATTTGTTGCATGTAAACACCTTTACCGGTATTCTTACCAGCTTATCCAATGTGTGCAAGTGTTGCGTGCATGTCTGTTAAAGTTTTAAAGTCAAAAGTTTCTTGCATCGTCAGATGTTTTGAATAAGCTGAATTTTGAAAGTTCTGAGCGTACTGGTGTGCATGTAAACACACTCAATGACTTTTAAATGTTGTAGTCCATAATCAGGCAATACAATGACAACATGTCAACTCAAAACTTTAATAAAAGGATAAAATAAGAACAAAGGCCCTTCTTGGTATGTGTTGATAAAACAATGTACAAAGTAAGAATAGGTAAATGCAAAATCCTTTAAATGTATTGTCTATTAATAAAATGAATATTTCCGTTCTGGATGCTTATTGGTCAATATAGCATTGCTCTAATAAACAATATAGTAACAGCTATGAGACAGCAACAGTTTTTGCATTGTGCCAAACAATGCCCTTTAGCTATGTGACTACTGTATGTTCACAAATACCACAGCCTCTCATAGCTTAGTACTTAAAAATGATGCATGAACAACTCATTGGCATCTGCAGATGGTAAATAAATATTTAAATTCTGTTTCTAACATTCTACAATTGGTTATAGTTGGTTAATGATTAGAACTAATGTACCGTATGTATATCTGTTATGGATACCTATTCTGAAGCTGGTTCAGAAATGTATTACAGGTGGGAAAAATATAAAAATGACGATATTTTGTGATTTTTTTCCTTGTGATATTGTATCGATTTTTACAGGCAAACTATCTATATTATAATTTACATTTTTTCACATTATTGTGATGGGAAACATTATTTCTCTTTGCCAAATCAATCTAGTAATTTAATATCAGTCCCATAGAAGGTGCAGTTATCATGCTTTACAGATAATCACCCAACGTTATTAAAATGTATTACAATTATTACAAAAATGTGAGTATCATATTAATAACCTTTTAGGTGAAATCGATTATACTTTGTAAAAATGCAATGCAATTTAAGCATTAGAATAATGACATTGCCGAGAGTTTAGTTTCTTACTTTGATGTAATTCACCATCTGAAGGTTAAAGAGATCTGTTGAGCTTTCCAGAATGATGGTGGAGCCCATGTTCGAGGTGGTGTTGTGAAGGTCAAAGATGACATCATATGCATCTGGGCTTCCTTTGGGCCCAAATATTTGATTGATTTTCTTGGCCCTCTGGACTTCATATTGCAACCCTTCTAAATCAGGAGCACTGGGGATGGAAAGTGCATTATTAAAATTAACAGTACAAAGATTGAAGTTCTTGAAGAATGAAGAAGTACTTCAAAAGCTAAAAGAACATTTTTTTGAAGTTTAAGAATGCAGTCCTACCCAGGACTTTTGACTCTTGTCCTGAGGTAAACAGCATGAAGGAGACTAACTGGCACTAGGGTTAAAAATCTCTTGAACAATGGTTAGATGCAGGTATAGCATCAACTGCTTTAAAAGCACAGTTAATGACAAAAAGTTAGATTAGCTATTACACAAATACTTAATAACGGATTTATTTGACAAATATAAACCAAGAACTTGAGTGAGCATGTCAATTATGACTAGATTTTTTTACTTCAAGTTAAAGGGATATTCTGGGTTCAATACAAGTTAAGCTAAATTGACAACATTTGTTGCACAATGTTGATTATCCCTCCTTTAGAAAAAGCAAGAATCTGAGTTATGGTGAAAGACTTACACTGGATGTGAATGTGGCCAGTTTTTGGACTGTTTAAAGGCTGAAATGAAATGTGAAGCTTTTACTTTTATTAAAGCACTTACACTATTTTTTCTGTTAAAAGCTGTGTATTATTTGAGCTGTAAAGTTGTTTAAATTGTTGTTTTTAGGGTCGTTTTAGAGTTTACGGCACTATATTGTCATGTCAAAAAGTTGTACAATTGGATACAACTTTACACAGAATGGTTAGTAAAGCATTTTATTGCACTAAAGCATGTTTACTTGCATATTGTTTATGTCTTGAGGCTATACTTTTGAAACAGTAAGTATTTTAACATTTATGGATTGATCGCATTCACTTCCATTGTAAGTGCCTCACGGTAACCCAGAGTTGTGCTTTTTATTATTATTAAAAGAGGGACAAATATATTTTTGGGCAATCAACATTTTGCAACAAATGCTGTTGATTGAGATTAACTTTTACTGAACCCAAGATATTCCTTTAAATTAAATAATGTTAAGAGGGAACATTCTAGATAAAAATCGTATTTAGCCATATGCAACCCTTATTTAATCCTAGTGAACTGCATATTTCCAGTTTAAAAGTAGTTATGTTAGAAACACACAAACATGAGAATGCACTTTTCTATACAATATTACACAATCCAAGCAGTGCACAAAAAGCTGCTCAACTGAGCCCACTTTGATTATTTCCTATACAATAAAAAAAATCTATATTCATTAAAATGAATGAATAATAGAATATTCAGCAACTCCTTTGACATAACTAAACAATTATTGTTTTAAAATCACCAATCGGGCTGTGAACATCTGTTGTGATGGCCACTCTTTGAAGGAGTGCAATGTTTATGTTTTGTCAATGATCAGCCCCCCATAGTACAGTATTATACATGCAGTATCTCCTGAATGATTGTATCTCAATGAGCAACCTCCATTGTATTTCTAATTCCACCCAGGCATTTCAATAATGCCCTCATTGCGCATTCAAATCCTCTATTACTGATAAATGTTGAATGATTTTCGAGTGTATTGTTTTGCTTTATTAAGTGTAAGACAAAGCATCAAAGCTATCCCAGAAGCCCCTGTATTTAACGTGGCATAGAAGCCGATCAAATTTCGCTCATTCTGATATCTATATGCAAGTTAGATATGAATGCTCCGTTATTGAATCTGTAATTTTCTATCCAGTGTATGGTGCAATTTTGATGTGAGATTGAAAAGAGAAACAGGTTTCAATATTACTCAAGAAAAAAAAATCCTTAAATGGAGATTAAGCAGTTAAAATAATTTAAATGACCATATTCAGGGTTGGGAGGGTTACTTTTGAAATGTATTCCACTACAGATTACATGCTGTCAAATGTAATTTGTAATGTTTTCCGTTAGATTACTCAAGGTCAGTAACGTATACTAAATACTTTGGATTACTTCTTCTGCACTGGTAGATTTTTTCACTTGTTTTGACTATAAAAACTACAAAAATACATTCTCTGAAAACCCTGAATATCTTATGCAGTGTTGTTTCTAAAACAAGATTAATCAAATTGATCTTGTTTTAAGGATTATTAGATATTTTTACAGGAAAACAATCAAAAAAATTTTTTTTATAATTTATGATTTAACGTGAATTTTCTTGATAAAAAATATGATCATGTCTGGTAACATGTGCATGTAAAATGTCTAGAAATAACAATTTTAGTCAGGTAATTTGGAATCAGTACCAGATTACAATCCAAAAGTAATCTACCCCACACAGGTCATGACACAAATAATTACAGAGCAAATACATAGCAACTGTGAAGTTGTAAACAGAAAATACTGTAGCATTCTGTTGAGATGTATTGTTTGTACCACAGACAATGTAAAACTTTACGAAATCTCAAATGTAATAAGATATGACATGGTAGACACGTCAACTATTGAAACATGAATATGATTAGATTAACATGACAATAAGACAGGTATGAAATAAAACAAATTCAAGTTATTAAACTTGTCCTGGCCAGAAACAAGCTCTGGGTGCACAATGTACAGGCCTATTCCTCACACATCAAAACAAGTTTATTTTTGCAGCAGACTTCATTTCGAGGATTTTACTAGAAGTAAAATAAGTAGGCTGTTTGGTCTGGTAGTATGGGTCTGATAATGTACAGCCAGGGTCATTAAGCAAAGCATTAGAGCCTGAATAAAGTTTACAAATAAATGATTACTGCCTATATACCAAAGTAGGCGCAGTTTTGTCATCCTGGCACACCTGCGGTTAAGCAACACAAGCTTGGTATTTGTATATTAAGCAACGTTAACGGGTCTTTTAATGCCCCAGATCACGTTTCACAACACTCATGACATGACGGGCACGGATCAGCTGACTGAACACTCAACTGTTAGCTGCTGTATCACCGCGATTCAATAATGTTGTGCCTTACAAAAGCGTCGTTCAAAACAGCGAGACGGAGCGCAACAGAGCACAGGGGTAACGATACCCGTTTTTAAAATGTTAAATACGTTTATCACGACTTGCCGTTTTACAACGCGGCGTCTGCGTTAACGATACGAGTAAACACAAAGCAACAATATCGTTGATGGAAGGCAAGACGCATTTTGTGTGAATGGCCTCTACTAGAATTTGAACCCATATGTGTGTAAAGTTTAAAGTCCATTGTGCTTAATGGACAGATCTATTCTTGTCTCACAATACCGAGTAGCGTACACACGGGCGGTCTGCTTTAAACAAACGCACCGACTAAGGCTGTGACTGTCCTGAACATAAACGCGTCTCGCGGGTTGTTTACCTGAGATTCTCTGGCGTGAAGGCTCTGTTCAGATCCGTGTCGATGTATCTGGTACATTTTTCCACTGCCCTGGGATTGCTTATAAACGGCTTGGTCACCAATCCATTTCTCTCTATCTCGGCTGCATTCTTTATCCACATATTTACCAGCATTATGCCTGACATCTCATTTCCATGCGTGCCTCCAAAAATAGCCACTCGTTTGGCTTCTTGCAAACACGAAATATTGCAACGCGAACTCATAGTGAGAGCGGCACGGACGCGCAGTTCACGAGACGAGAGAGCAAAGTTTCCACACAACCGCTGTTTCCCCTAGTCGCCAGCGATGTGATCGCTGTTACATAATGGTTATTTGAAGGCTATTCCTGAGCCCAGGGCATAACCCCGTGCGTGTGTCATCTGGGTCAATATCACTGTAGGGTGCCTTTTGGTGTCCTGAACATAAATAACTAATTTTCCATTATAACTTAACATACAAATGACTATGAAAGGGTGTGTTATATAAGGCTAAGTTTTGTATTCATAACAGTAGCATTATTTGGCTCTTTAGATACATTTTCAAGATTTTCTATAGTTTTGTATAAGAGGATGTATGTTATTTTGCTATGTCCCAGGCACTGCTCATCAAATTTGAATGAGAGTAAAATAGTCAAAATCATATTTATATTTTATTTATTTTTTCCTATTAATATTTTGTTTAATAAGATATTACTCAAATTGAGTGTATTGATCAGTTTATAATAAAAACAATATTTTTATTTAATAAAAAAGAAGAGTTTGTCCATGTCCCTTAAATGGTTGTCCACCCTGTCGTATTGTGGAATCTGCCCCTTTAAGAATAGGCCACCCC
Source organism: Xyrauchen texanus (assembly GCF_025860055.1). Lineage (NCBI taxonomy): Eukaryota > Metazoa > Chordata > Actinopteri > Cypriniformes > Catostomidae > Xyrauchen > Xyrauchen texanus. The sequence continues at coordinate 41,069,120 of NC_068279.1, forward strand.
CATTAGTGACATCAGGACAACAGATTTTTGTATCTCTTCAGTGGCGGGAAATTCAACTGCTGAGGTGAGTAGCTGCTGATTTTACAACTAACAAATTTTCTTCATATGAGTTTGCTTACTTGTTTTGCCAAAGCTTAACATGTCCACCCTGTCGGCATAAAATATACTGGAAGTGATTCAAATACAATAATTTCCAAATATGTACGTTTTAATATACCAAATTCTCTTCAACAACCAGACTATCTATTTACCTAGTCACAGTTTGTTGTAAGCTAATTATGCTAATTGAAGCTCAAAATGTCCACCCTGTCGGCCACTTAGACTCGATAGGGTGGACATACACATGACAGGGTGGACATAACATTCATTTGTTGTTAATATTGCAATTTATAGAAATGTTATATTACATTTTATGGAAACATATAATATAACAAGATAATATTTTGTTATATAAAAAAATATAAAATCATTGCTGTTCTCAGGACATGCCTCTGAGTGCGGCAGAAAGTGCACGGCAATACAGAAAACGCCGGGATGCAAACCCTGAACAAAGAGATGCGTACCTTAAGAAAGAAATGGATAGATGGAGGAAAGATAGAGATACAGGGAAGAAGAAAGTTATTAATGACCTCACAGAGAGAGGAAAACGTTTACAAAGGAAAAAATGGAAGGAGGCAAAGAAAGCTGCCAGAGCAAAAGCCAGGACAATAGTGGAGTTGCACCAGATGGTGTTGGTGGGGCACTGAAGAGATCAGCAGACAGAGCCATCAAACATGGAGAGGACATCCCAAATGCCTTAATCCTGTATGAAAGACTGAAATCAAACAACTCTTCAGTGGAGTTATTTTACATCAGTGAAGATGATGTTGAATCAAAGCCAGAGGTAAGAAAATAACCTAAATGTATACCTTACTTTTTTACAATTACCAACGTATATATATACATGTACTTATTCATACGTATCTGCTGAAAGAAAATTCAGAGTATGTATACATACAAAATGAATAGTGGATAAAATGAACAGAGCCAGGATTCAAAGTATTGGTTGTAGAACAGCTTAGATGGTATACATCATACATACAACATTATTGTTAAAAGTATTTTGTCATTGAATTCTCAAGTTCATACCATCTCTCTTCTCATCACACATCAGATACCTGCCATTGCTCCAATAAAAGGAACAATGAGGGTGCATCAGGTGCTAAGTGTTTCACCAGGCAAACTGAAATACCGGGACATCACATGTCTCTGCATAGAGAGGCAGGTATGCTGGATTGTCCCTGTTACCAGTTAATGGAGGCAACTGTAAGTAAAGAACATAACCATGCCCCTGCATTTGATGGCACAACTGAAACCAGATGGCATCCACAGTTCATTGAGGCGAAACACATTGGAGAATGGTGTGTGGTGAATTATGAAGATGAAGCCTATCCTGGCATTATCATTAAAGTGGAGGAGCACAACATTATGGTTAAGTGCATGCACCGGAATGGGATAAATAAATTCTTCTGGCCTAGTCCCAGAGAAGATATTACCTGGTATGCAGACCAACAGATTCTCTGTCTGATTACAGAGCCACAGGGTCTCAATAAACGCTCTGTACAGATAGACAAGGCTTCATGGAGGTATATCGAAGAGCAGTTTAGATGAGCGGAGTTTAGATGAACAGGAATCTGTTCTTTAAAATGACTTATTGCTCGTGTTATTGTTTGTTAATGTATATCCAGATTTCTTTTCAGAAGTGTGTTTCCCTGTTATGTGGTGTTTACATTAGGTTTTTAGTTAATGTAAAACCCAATAGAACCACACTGGAATACATTTAGGCAAGGGTCAACTGAAAGATCGAATCGTGTTCTGAACACAAATGTATATATTTTTTTCTAAATATCAGTTTGGGGCAAGTTGTTCCACATGTTGTAAATGTTACAAATTGACAGAATTTATTTACTACAATATTTCTTGGCCACAAATAACAAACTAATTGTTACATTTAATGTACTTGCTTTTTCATGTTTTGTTATTATAATTTTCCTTATGTTTACATTTTGCTGAAAAGACGGGCAGGTTTTTGAACTCCCTGCCTGTTTCATCTCAACCAGAGAGGCCATTCTAAATTCTCGGTTATATCAATGTGATTGAGAATGTAATTATATATTTATTTTTTTAAGTTGAATAAATGTTTCATTGTCATATTTTGTCATGCTTTTTGTGTTCTGCTTTATGTGTCCACTCCGTCGTGTGCTTGTCCACCCTGTCGTGGGCTCGTCCACCCTGTCATCTTGGTATTTTTAAATAATAATAATAATATTTAAAATAATAATTTAATCATACCTATATAATCCATTGTGCTAGGTGTGGGGGCAATACCATGCAAACAAAAAACTGCATCCAAATAATCAAATATTTCTCCAAATAAGAAAAAATACATGTGCGAATTGTATGAGTTTCTTTAAAAACACATGGTTTACATAAAATCGTTTATGTATTTATAATTTGAAAGCAAACAAATAACCCTGTTTAGGAAAGGGACATCATACCTTTCAGAAAGTATCATTTGTATCTTAATAATGCAATGAAAACATATTTAACAGTAATTTATATGTCCACGACAGGGTGGACATATCTATGCTTTATGCTCTAAAAAATGGCCCATAATTTAAAAAAAAAATTTGTGGGAGCTCAGATAATATATTTATTATAGTATTTGACTGTCTACTATTATGACATGACATAAAGCGAATGGTAAATTAAAATCAAAATGTGTGAGTATTGTGAGGGTTGAAAGGCACTCTATGGTGATATTGACCCATCTACATTAAGCGCGCATGAGTCGAGTTTCAAAAAACCACCACACACGATTGTACTTTGGCTTATCCAACGATTAGGACTTTCGTTATGGTCTTTTTGTCCCAGTAGATTATACACAACAAATAAATAGTAAACGCGTACAGATGAAGCATGCACAAAATAAACATAGCAGGTGAATTGAAAAACGTATGAAACACGTAATCACTGTAGCTACTACAAAATGAACCTATACTTTTGGGGATTACTTGGGTTTCTGAGAAAAGTATGTATCCTTCATTGATTATTTCTCATTGAAGTTGCAAAGTTAAATAAAAGTAGGTTTGATTTAAATGTGATTCCCAACGTTTTTTGTTTGTTTGTTTTGCCATAAGTGCACCTTTAAAGCCATAAAACCAAAGATATGTACCAAAGGCTAAATATAATTTAATGTTACCTAACCCTAATATTGTGATATCCCTAATGTACATAATAAAAAGACAAAGTTACCAGTTATGTTTATTCATAAACAAAAAACAAACAAACAAAAAAAAAAACAGGTCATATGAGCTGTGTGAACTTGCAATTAGAACAAACTAATGTTGTGGATTATATTAAGGGACCTCCCTGTAACAGTGCAGGGAAGGGAGAGGCAGGACTCAAAAGCAGAGGAATACAGTAATTTGGACATATTAGTCAAACACACAAAATAGTTACTTTCAAACTCAGATCAAACAAGCCCAGGCAACGGTCTCCCCCAAACACAAGCGGAGACGAGGAATCCTCCTCCACGGGAATACTGGGCACCGAACTGGTGAGGGTGGTGGCCAACGAGCACAGTAGGTACTCCACTTCTGAAACTACTGCTACCAGCTCCAACTGTACAAGAGAGCACAGTTAAACAAACAGCAGCATGTTAACACACAGTGGCAAACATGACAGAACAATCACAGTTACACCACAATGATCCAACCTCGGACATGACACACACGGGGGTTTAAATAAGAAAAACAAACATGGGGCATGGGGCGCTCGAAGCTGAAGGTTGTAATGATCAGCGTTCCCATGGAAACGATCAGGGTTCACATGGTCACGCTGATTCAGCATGCCAGCGACATCTGAAACACATAAGGGCAAAACATAAATACGCTTTGACAAAACAGACAAGGGATTATGATGCCACGGTCCTCCACATGCACACACACACAACCTGGCAAGGTGCCATGGCGATTTCCCACCACCACCACCAGACCCGTGTACCCACACAAAACACAAGACAGACAGGGGACAATGATGTCATGGTCCTCGTCAGGCAGGCCAAGGGGTCGGCCTCATGGCAAGGACAGGGAACTGGGTGGCTACTGTCAGACAAGGTTCAGGGGGAGTGGCTCAGGAGGTGACGTGTATGCTGATAGCAGCAGGGGAATGGCCTCCATGGCTGTGAGCACAGGCTTAGACAGGAAACAGCCTCAGTAGATGTGGGCACAGGCCACGGCAGGGGAACAGCCTTCGTGGCTGTGAACACAGGGAAACAACCTCTGTGATCAGTGGCACTGGCAGAGGAACATTCTCAGTGGCTGCAAGCGCTGGCAGTGACAGGGGACCGACCTCCATGGTTGGGGGAAATGGCAGGGACAGGGGCACAGTCTCAGTGGCTGTGAGTGATGGCAGCGAATGGGGAATGGCCTCCTTGCCGGGAACGCAGGCAGCAACTGGGGAACAGAAGCCCTTCTCCTCTTCTACCGAGTGTTCAGAAGCACTGCTGTCGGAGCACTCGTCATGACCGAGGATGCTGGCACTGGGACGACTGAGGCATCAGGTGCTAGCTCTGGTATGGACAAGGTTTCAAGAACTGGCTCATCGACTGTGGCAGACATGGGCACTGGCTCATTGGCCATAGCAGGTGTGGGCACTGGCTCGTTGGCCATGGCAGGCGTGGGCACTTGTTGCAGTGGCAGGGAATTGGTCTCACTGATCGTGGGTGCAGGCTGCAGTGGGGGAACAGTCTCCGTGGACATAGACGGTGATTGCAAAACGGGTGTCTGGCTCCTCCTCACCCGGGCGGTGATAGGTTCCCCAAACTGAAGCGTGACTGGGTCGTACACTCGACAAAGCTCCATGCTGAATCCCAGGAATGAGGTGCAGCAAGGCCGTTTATTGTCCCACATGGTGATTCCGCAATTAGCAGCCTTTCCAGAGAGGCGCAGGATTGTATAAGCCACCCTCATCTTCTCATTGGGGAAAACAGAGGGATGCGAAGAGAAGAACAGCACACACTGGGACAGAAAGGTGTGCAAGATCCCTCACCTGAAAATGGATCCAGTGGAAAGATGCGTGTCTCTGGGCTCCAAGGGCCGTGGGGAGCCGCTGAAACTGATGGGGCATGTACTGAGCTGGGCGGAGCTGCTGAATCGCCATGGTGAGCTCCGCAAACTGCGAAGCCATCCCCCTCCAACACGCAGCTCGAAGCAGAGAGCTGATCCTGGTGCCGCCTCAGCTGGGCTTCTCGCTACGAGAGGGCGGAGCAAAGAGATGATCCCTCCGCTGGGTCCGTGTGTGGTCGGATCATTCTGTCATGGTAAGGAAAGGGAGAGGCAGGACCCGAATACAGTCAATTGGATTTATTAGTCAAACACACAAAACAGTTCCTTTTCAAACTCAAATCAGACAAGCCCAGGTAATGGGGCTGAATGTGGGCGGAGATGAGGAATCCTCCTCCATGGGAATACTGGGTACTGAACTGGCAAGGGCAGTGGCCAGTAGCCAACAAGCACAGAAGGAACTCCACTTCTGAAACTACCGCCACCAGCTCCAACTGTACAAGAGAGCACAGCAGCATCCAAACACACAGTGGCAAACACGACAGAAACAGTCAGTTAACCACAAAGATCTGATCTCGGACATGACACACGCAGGGGTTTAAATAAGAGAAACAAACACGGGGCAGGAGTCGCTCGCATTTGATGGTTGTAATGATCAGCGTTCCCATGGAAACAATCAGGATTCCCATGGAAACAATGATTTAGCATGCCAGTGACACTTGAAACGCATAAGGGCAAAACGTAAACATGCCTTGTCAAAACAGACAAGGGACATTGATGCCATGGTCCTCCACAGGCGCACACACAACCTGGCAAGGTGCCTTGACCGTGACATCACTGGAGGGCACACGGCAGGAAATCCCACCGCCAGACCTGTACGCCCACACAAAATATGAACACGAAACACAAGACAGACAGGGGATGATAATGTCATGGTCCTCATTAGACAAAACCCAACCTGACCAGTTGACAGAAGCATGACATCAGCGGAGATCGCATGGCGGTGATGCTTGCATGGTGGTCCAAACAACCGGACCCGGATGCTCACATAAAGGGGGAACACAAAAGAACCTAAACCTGATAAAGTGACCAGACTGTGACACTCCCAACTTGGTTAATTCTGAAATATGAATATTTATCGTTTTTCATCATTTAGGTATATACAGTGCATCCGGAATGTATTCACAGCACTTCACTTTTTCCACATTTTGTTGTTACAGTCAACATGTCCATAAGTATTCACAGCCTTTGCCATGACACTCAAAATTGAGCTCAGGTGCATCCTGTTTCCACTGATCATCCTTGAGATGTTTCTACAACTTGATTGGAGTCAACCTGTGGTAAATTCAGTTGATTGGACATGATCTGGAAAGGCACACACCTGTCTGTATAAGGTCCCACAGTTAACAGTGCATGTCAGAGCACAAACCAAGCCATGAAGTCGAATCGGTTACCTAACGTAACCTCGGTTCTCTCTAGACGAGGGAACGAGTATTGCGTAAGCTAGCTTACACTACGGGAAAGATTCATCTTTTCTGAGATATTGAAGCCAAAAAATTATCCTTAATTTTGTATCATTTGTCAACGCAGTGCAGCAACTGCAGACCTTGAGCGGGCTAGCTAGCGAGCTCATTGGTTGCTCTGCGGCAACTGCTGCAGCCTATAGACGAACTTGAGCGAACTCGCGTCCAATGAGAGAGCGTCCGCGACGCTTACTGCATCAAAGCCCGCCAAAATGGGCGTGGCTAGAATGCATATAAGCGTAGTTCGTGAGGCTGGAACCCTGGTTTTCATTGAATGAAGCGAAAGTCGCTCGTGGCGCGAAGCACGGCCGGCTACGCAATACACGTTCCTCGTCTAGAGAGAACCGAGGTTACGTTAGGTAACCGATTCGTTCTCTTACGAGAGGTTCTCTCGTATTAGCGTAAGCTAGCTTACACTACGGGAACCCATTGTCAACGCCGTCGCGCCAAGCATCCACTGCATGAGCCCCGGGGTGGGGGACCCGGGGAGCCCTTGTGAGTGGGGAAATAATATTTGGCCGGCAAGAGTGCGGGCCAGTGTGTGTGTAATACATAAGCACATTGTGAGCGGCGGTGCCGGTCTGTGTGGAATGAGTCCCATCAGTGCAGCTCACCAGGGGAGCTGTAGCGTATTAAACCGCTAGTAGTTTTGCCTGCAGGGCGGGCACTTCCAGATTGTAAAATCTGACAAAGGTGGAGGGGGAAGCCCAGCCCGCTGCCACACATATGTCGTGAATGGAAATCCCGCTGGACCATGCTCACGATGAGGCCATGCCTCTAGTGGAGTGAGCCCTAATGCCCAACGGGCATGGCAGGTCTTTTGACGCATATGCGGCAGCAATAGCTTCCACTATCCATCTAGACAGTGTCTGTTTCGAGGCGGCGAGACCTTTGGTGCGCCCTCCGAACGAAACGAAAAGCTGCTCAGAGCGTCTGAAAGAGGCGGAGCACGCAGTATACAATCTCAGTGCTCTGACTGGGCAAAGGAGATTGGCGTCGCGTTCGCTATCGGATGCTGGCAGCACCGATAGGGAAATGACCTGTGCTCTGAAAGGAGTACCGATCACCTTGGGAACATAGCCGTGTCTAGGCTTTAAAATGACCTTGGAGTCACTTGGTCCAAACTCAAGACACGCAGCGCTGACAGACAGCGCGTGAAGGTCTCCCACACGTTTGACTGATGACAGGGCAGTCAGAAAAATGGTTTTGAGTGAAAGGTATTTCAAATCCACGGATTGAAGCGGTTCGAAAGGGGGCTTTCATAGTTTCGAGAACTATAGAAAGATCCCAGATAGGAACCGATGGGAGCGCGGGGGTTCATCCTTCTAGCTCCCCTGAGGAAGCGGATGACCAGCTCGTTTTTCCCAGTGACTGGCCGTGCAGGGGTTCAGCGAGCGCTGCGACGGCCGCCACATACACTTTGAGCGTGGATGGGGATCTGCCCTTATCCAGCAGCTCTTTGTAAAAACACGAGCAGCGACGACACCCCACATGTCCGTGGGTCCAGGTCTCTGTCGGTGCACCATTTTGAAAACACAGACCATTTTGACGCATAGAGTCTTCTCGTGGAAGGGGCTCTAGCGTGTATGATGGTGTTTATTACCCCTTCTGGCAGAGCGACGGGTAGTCGTTGATCACCCGCGTGCAGCGCCCAGCGCTCTGGGTGGGGATGCCAGATCGTGCCGCGAGCTTGAGAGAGGAGATCTGCTCTCACTGGGATGGGCCACGGCGCAGTCAGTGACAGCTGCGTAAGCTCCGGGAACCATGTCTGATTCTCCCAGCGGGGCTATGAGGAGCACCGAGTGGCGCATTTCCCTGATCCTCTGCATTACCTGTGACAATAGCGAGACGGGAGGGAAGGCGTAAAGTGGGCGGTTGGGCCAGTCCTGGGCCAGCGGCGTCCTCGCTTCGAGAAAAATATTGGGCAGTGAGAGTTCTCTTCTGGCGCAAAGAGGTCTATCTCTGCTCTGCGAATATGCGCCATAACTTCTGGACTGTTTGAGCGTGCAGGGACCATTCCCCTGGGGAATATTGTCTCTGGACAGTCTGTCTGGGCCGTCGTTCAGGTGGCACTGGGACCAACTCAGTATGCGTTTAGTCAGATGGAAGAGGTTCCTGGATCTGACACCGCCCTGGCGGTTTAGGTAGGATACCACAGATCTGTTGTCCGAACGGACCAGGACGCGGTGACCCTGAATGACCGGGAGAAAGCGCTGGCGGCGTACTCGACCGCTATCATTTCCAGACAATTTATGTGAAGGAGCTTTTCCTGAACTGACCATAGGCCAAAAAACCGGAGAGCCCTCGCGAGACCGCGCTCCAACCCGTGTTGGACGCGTCTGTCGAGATGACTTTTCGGCAAGATACAGCTCCCATCGTCACTCCCCACTGATACCATTCGGCCACTGTCCAGGGCTGCAGAGCTGAAATACAGGTCTGAGTCACCTTGATCGGCTGGCGGCCTGTGGCCCAAGCCCGGCGAGACGCGGGTGTTTAGCCAATGCTGAAGCGGGCGCATGCGCAGTAAACCCAGCTGAAGTACTGCTGCGGCTGAGGCCATGTAACCTAGCACTCTCTGAAATTTTTTCAGAGGCGTGAGGCTGTTCATCTGAAAGGACGCGGCTAGTCGCTGAACACGGCGCGCGCTGTGTAGATAAGCGAGCCGTCATTGCCACGGAGTCTAGTTCTATTCCAAGGAAGGAAATTGCCTGACTGGGCTGTAGTGAGCTCTTGGTCCAATTGACTGCAAGACCCAAACTGTTCAGATGGCTGAGGAGAACTGTTCTGTGAGACAGAAGCTCCATATGTGACTGTGCTATAATCAGCCAGTCGTCCAAATAGTTCAGAATTCGCAAGCCCTGACTCCGCAGGGGTGCGAGCGTCGCATCCATGCACTTCGTGAAAGTACGGGGTGCTAAAGACAGGCCGAACAGAAGGACGGTGTATTGATAAACCTGGCCGTCGAAGGCGAATCTCAATAATGGCCTGTGACGGGGATTTATCTGAATCTGAAAATAGGCATCTTTCAGATCGAGAGAGATAAACCAGTCCCCCTGGCGCGTATGCGTGAGGAGTTTCCTGATTGTAAGCATTTTGAACGGTCTTTTTGCAAGCACCTTGTTCAAAACCCTGAGATCTAATATTGGTCTGAGGCCGCCGTCTTTCTTGGGAACAAGAAAATAACGGCTGTAAAACCCTGACTCGCTCAGCGAAGGCGGCACTTTCTCTATAGCCCTTTTGCACAGAAGGTTTGCTATTTCTGAACGAAGCTTGCAGGCTGCTTCCGTGTTCACAATAGTTTTGAGCCGCGCTCTGAAGCGGGGAGGGCGGCGATCGAACTGTAGCAAATAGCCCTGTTTTATTGTGCTTAACACCCATTTGGATATCCTGGGATAGCTACCCACGCTTTGAAGCGTAACGCTAGAGGGTGAATGGCCAAATCGCCCTGATTGCCGCACGCTAGCAGCTGAACAGAATGTGTGAGCCGCTTACTGTGCTTATGCATGACTGCTCGCAGACAGCAGGGACAGGCTGTTCTGTGAGTGACTTCCGATTGAGGTGAATGGGGAAAGAGTCACATCTGTTAAGTGATGCTGCGAGCATAGTCACGAGCACGGGACTTACATACAGAGAAGTGTTTGCTGGCCGTGTGACAGAGCGGGCAGAGAATGGGCGCGCGCACGTATTCGTGAGCGCGTTTATTGACTCTAACACTCGAGCGGGCTGTGTCCGCTTTATGTGAGTGGGCTCTGATCGGGACACGGGAAGTGTAATGCTTGTGTGTAGAGGTGAACACTGGATTGTGGGCACATTTTCTACACAAGGCTGGTCGTGTGACAGAGCGGCCAGAGAAGGGCGCGCGCACGGATTCGTGGGCGCGTTTATTGACTCTAACACTCGAGCGGGCTGTGTCCGCTTTATGTGAGTGGGCTCTGATAGGAACACGGGAAGTGTAATGCTTGTGTGTAGGGGTGAACACTGGATTGTGGGCACATTTTCTACACAAAAGACATGTTTGCTCTTTACAAGATTTCTTTGGGTCGCCGTGAAAACGGCGTTTGAGTGCAGGCAAGCGGGCAGTATCACCGGCTTGTTGGCTGCTGAATCCACCACTGCAGTAGCCTGAGAGAAGGGGACTGACAGAGGGCGAAGCTTTGACGGCTGTCCGGCTGCGGTGGGACTGAGCCGTCGTTTTCTCAACAAAGCTAGGAGGACTTCGGTTGCTCAGGTTTCAACGCAATCTTAGGCCGAGGCCCGCGTGGGGGCGGCGGTCTGTGGCGGCTGTCTGAGCGCGACCTAGGGCGGCCGCCTTGTCGACGCTGAAAAGTCTGGCTTTGCTGAGCTGGGCGCTGTGAAGAGGCTCGTGCAGGAGGCTGGTCACGTGGGCGGCCTGCAGAGGAGCTAGCGCGACGAGGCAGGAAGAGATTCATGGCTTGGGTGGCTTTCTGGACTTCCGTGAAACGGTCAACAATGCCACTCACCGCGGAACCGAAGAGACTGGACGGAGAGAGCGGCGCATTGTCCGTCGCGCTCCTTAGATCTGAAACAGCCTCTGGGTTTCCGCCTTTCTCATCCCATTCTCGAAGGAGGTCCACTTGGAGGATCTGTAAGACGGCCATGGAATGCAGAGCAGATGCGGCTTGGCCGGCGGCGGCATAGGCACGGCCAACACAGGCGGAAGTAGTTCTGCAGGCCTAGACTGGAGCACCGGTTTAGACCGCCATCTCGCGGAGGGCGGGCAAAGGTGTGCTGCTACCGAATCCTCTGGATTCCTGGGCCGAGGAGGAGGCTTGGGAGCCTGACCACTCCTCGCTGTCTGAAGCCATGATGGAACAGCAACCCTTATCCTCCGCCTCGTCATCCCAGATGGCAGCAGTCGCGGCCGCTCGGCGGCAACTGCGCGTCCCGGGGGGGCGGGGAGGGTGAAAGCGAGACTCGAGGAAGAGGCTCCAGCGAGGCAGTCGCTTCTAACACCGGTTCCGGCAGCCTTTGGGAGCGGCGCTTCTTATTGCACGGCGAAAGGAAAGGCGGCGCGGCGGCTTCGGTTTTGCATGCTTCGAGTCGAGCCCGCAGGGTCGACATCGGAAGCTCCTCGCAGAGGTCGCATCCGCCGTCAGCGAGGGCGAGCTCTGCATGTTCCCGTCCCAGGCAGAGAGCGCAGATGAGGTGGCAGTCTCCGGTGCTGAGAGGAGAGCGGAATGAGCCGCAGGAAGTGTGAGGCATCTTTAAAAAGACGCTTGATACTCTTTTTGTGAAGTTCGCTGAGGAACTTAGCTTGCTCTAAAAAAGGATACGTCGCCGGATGGCGTAGCTCGCAGGATGGCTGAAGGTGGCGAAGACGGCCGGCTTCTTTGAGCGCTGTCCAAACTTGCTAGATGCCCCTCGAACGGCGACACGGCTTCCAGTTCAAAGATGCGAAGAGCTTCGCTGAAGAGATGAAAATCAGGGTTCTAGCCTACGAACTACGCTTATATGCACTCTAGCCACGCCCATTTTGGCGGGCTTTGATGCAGTAAGCGCGGACGCCTCTCATTGGACGCGAGTTCGCCAAAGTTCGTCTATAGGCTGCAGCAGTTGCCGCAGAGCAACCAATGAGCTCGCTAGCTAGCCCGCTCAAGGTCTGCAGTTGCTGCACTGCGTTGACAAATGATACAAAATTAAGGATAATTTATTGGCTTCAACATCTCAGAAAAGATTAATCTTTCCCGTAGCGTAAGCTAGCTTACGCAATACGAGAGAACCTCTCGTAAGAGAACCAAGGAATTGTTTGTAGACCTCTGAGACAGCCTTATATCGAGGCACAGATCAGGGGAAGGGTACAGAAAAATGTCAGCAGCATTGAAGGTCCCAATGAGCACAGTGGCCTCCATCATCCGTAAATGGAAGAAGTTTGGAACCACCAGGACTCTTCCTAGAGCTGGCAGCCCGGCCAAACTGAGTGATTGGGGGAGAAGGGCCTTAGTCAGGGAGGTGACCAAGAACCTGATGGTCACTCTGACAGAGCTCCAGCATTACTCTTTGGAGAGAGGAGAACCTTCCAGAAGAACAACCATCTCTGCAGCACTCCACCAATCAGGCCTGTATGATAGAGCGGCCAGATGGAGGCCACTCCTCAGTAAAAGGCACATGACAGCCAGCCAGGAGTTTGCCAAAAGGCACCTGAAGGACTCTCAGACCATGAGAAACAAAAGATTGAACTCTTTGGCCTGAATGGCAAGTGTCATGTCTAGAGGAAACCAGGCACCGCTCATCACCTGGCCAATACCATCCCTACAGTGAAGCATGGTGGTGGCAGCATCATGCTGTGGGGATGTTTTTCAGCGGCAGGAACTGGGAGACTAGTCAGGATCAAGGGAAAGATGAATGCCGCAATGTACAGAGACATCCTTGATGAATACCTGCTCCAGAGCACTCTGGACATCAAACTGGGGCAAAGGTTCATCTTCCAACAGGACAACGACCCTAAGCACACAGCCAAGATAACAAAGGAGTGGCTACGGGACAACTCTGTGAATGTCCTTGAGTGGCCCAGCCAGAGCCCAGACTTGAACCCGATTGAACATCTCTGGAGTGATCTGAAAATGGCTGTGCCCCGATGCTCCCCATACAACCTGATGGAGCTTGAGAGGTCCTGCAAAGAAGAATGGGAAACTGCCCAAAAATAGGTGTGCCAAACTTGTAGCATCATACACAAAAAGACTTGAGGCTGTAATTGGTGCCAAGGTGCTTCAACATGGTATTGAGCAAAGACTGTGAATACTTATGTACATGTGATTTTTTTAATTATTATTTTTAATACATTTGCAAAGATTTCAAACAAACTTCTTTCACGTTGTCATTATTGGGTATTGTTTGGATTAAATTAATTATTTTCCTCAAAATTCTACATTTTGGAATAAGGCTGTAATATAACAAAATGTGGAAAAAGTGAAGTGCTGTGAATACTTTCTGGATGCACTGTATATAGGCCTATACATTATGCATTAGGGTTGCCCCGATACCAAAATTTTGGCTTTGGTATGATACCAGCCCTGGTACCTCAGTAATGATACTGACTCGATACAATTTTTTTTTTGTTTAAATAAACTCAGATTTTGATGAAATTACATAGAAAATTACTTGTCTAAAAGAACTGCATAAGGTCTTATAGATACAAATTATGCCGTTTCTGCTTTATTTTTTTCTGGATTCCATGTTAAATGTTTTAATTAAATGTTATGATCAGATTGTGTTTAATCAAATACATACTGTTCAGCTTTAATCAAACATAATACCTTTCAACAAAAAAAAAAAATATATATATATATATATATATATATATATATATATATATATATATATATATCATATTATTGTTACTATGAGTATTATTGCGACTGCTCGAAATCTTTTCGTAATGTCTTCCATTTCACGCAATCATTTGAATAGAGCACTCATTTATTTTTAAAGATCATTTGAAGTTCTTCCTGTTTGTAAAGGGTTCGTTATATCAAATTTATATTGACTCACGAGCTGAAATCTTTGAGCTGCAATGGAAAAACATAGTTAATTATTGAGTTTACAGCAATTTATACACTCAACATACTGATCTGTAGCTTTGCATTTTTTTTTATTTTTTTTTTTTTTATATTTTTTGATATTTTTACAGGAAAACAATACAACAATTATTATCAAGAATAAGATGTTTGCCCTGATATCAAAGGTGTTACTAGAAAAAAAAATAAAATAAAAAATTATGATCCAACTGAATTTTCTTGATAAAGTATGACTGTGTCTGGTAACATGTGTAAAATCGCTAGAAATAGCATTTTATTTTAGCGTAAAGCTGACAATTTACACAAGGTTTATTTCTATTTCTTCTGCTCCAAACGTCAAACTTCTCTGTCTGCTCGTATGAATGCAACACATCATAAGAAAGTGTTTCATGTGTTTTGTATTTTAAATACGTAATCCCGTTACAGGTGTATATATACACTCACCTAAAGGATTATTAGGAACACCTGTTCAATTTCTCATTAATGCAATTATCTAATCAACCAATCACATGGCAGTTGCTTCAATGCATTTAAGGGTGTGGTCCTGGTCAAGACAATCTCCTGAACTCCAAACTGAATGTCAGAATGGGAAAGAAAGGTGATTTAAGCAATTTTGAGCGTGGCATGGTTGTTGGTGCCAGACGGGCCAGTCTGAGTATTTCACAATCTGCTCAGTTACTGGGATTTTCACGCTACAACCATTTCTAGGGTTTACAAAGAATGGTGTGAAAAGGGAAAAACATCCAGTATGCGGCAGTCCTGTGGGCTAAAAATGCCTTGTTGATGCTAGAGGTCAGAGGAGAATGGGCCGACTGATTCAAGCTGATAGAAGAGCAACTTTTCCTGAAATAACCACTCGTTACAACCGAGGTATGCAGCAAAGCATTTGTGAAGTCACAACACGCACAACCTTGAGGCGGATGGGCTACAACAGCAGAAGACCCCACCGGGTACCACTCATCTTCACTACAAATAGGAAAAAGAGGCTACAATTTGCAAGAGCTCACCAAAATTGGACAGTTGAAGACTGGAAAAATGTTGCCTGGTCTGATGAGTCTCGATTTCTGTTGAGACATTCAGATGGTAGTGTCAGAATTTGGCGGAAACAGAATGAGAACATGGATCCATCATGCCTTGTTACCACTTTGCAGGCTGGTGGTGGTGGTGTAATGGTGTGGGGGATGTTTTCTTGGCACACTTTAGGCCCCTTAGTGCCAATTGGGCATCGTTTAAATGCCACGGCCTACCTGAGCATTGTTTCTGACCATGTCCATCCCTTTATGGCCACCATGTACCCATTCTCTGATGGCTACTTCCAGCAGGATAATGCATCATGTCACAAAGCTCAAATCATTTCAAATTGGTTTCTTAAACATGAGTTCACTGTACTAAAATGGCCCCCACAGTCACCAGATCTCAACCCAATAGAGCATCTTTGGGAAGTGGTGGAACGGGAGATTCGTGCGCTGGATGTGCATCCCACAAATCTCCATCAACTGCAAGATGCTATCCTATCAATATGGGCCAACATTTCTAAAGAATGCTTTCAGCACCTTGTTGAATCAATGCCACGTAGAATTAAGGCAGTTCTGAAGGCTGAAAGGGGTCAAACACAGTATTAGTATGGTGTTCCTAATAATCCTTTAGGTGAGTGTATATATATATATATATATATATATATATATATATATATATATTTGTACTATTTGCATACAGTTATACTGATATGTAGAACAAGTGCTAAAACAATGCTGTGTCTTTAAGAATACCGGCAACTCAGCATTTTGTTTTGGTTGAGTGCATTTTAATGAATGGAGTTGCACACAGCTTTTTTTTTTACTTAAAACATTAAATTAATTAACTAAAATATTTTAGATATGCATTAAACAGAATAAGTCAAACCTTTACTCTCAACACGCAGTGAAAGCATCTAGTTGCTCAACTTCCTATATTAAAACATTGATATTGAGATTTTTAGAATTAGTATCAAGATCTTTCAAATATACGGAGATTGGAAGATCTATATTTTTACTAGAGATGCACCAATCCGATACCTGGATTGGTATCGGCTCTGATACTGACGTTTTTAACTGGATCAGGTTTCAGCAATGGCAAATTCTCAGGGCCAGCAAAGCCTTCTCTGCTGGTGTAAGATGCCTAATAAATAATGTATTTTTCATCCTGTCACTCTCATTCACCTTTTACCTATGTATTTGTAATCACTTTCCACAACTAATTAACCTACAATAGGGAAAAACAAAAAGATTATCCAATAATAATTTATTCCTTGACACTTACAGGCAGTGTTTCTGAGCTCCACACCCTTAAGAATTTCCACTGAATCCCACAACAGTGCAAACGAATAGGCATCTAATGTCAGGTTCATAACCCAATCAGATTTATTTGTTCTTGGCATGTGTAGTCTTTTAGATAAATCCCAGTCAAGGACTTAGCTGGCTGATGATATGCTACAGTTTTCAGCTCTCAGTAAACACTCACCACAAACTACATCTCAGATGTAGATGCTCAATATTCTTTTAAGCTTATGACATGCATTGAGAATGGAAACGGAGGAAGCATTTCTACAGATCTTGATTTAAAGGCACATTAAACTAGCCCACACACAGGCACTCTAATGTCACCATCTTCCTGGAGTATTGAAATAAAAGCCACAGGGTTTTCAAGGTTTTACTGATATCCTATTATACTAAAGTGAACAAAGGAAACTGAAACATAACTGGCTTCTTTACTACTGAAATCTTTCACTGGTTACATATTATCTAATTATTTTTGGGTTTCTCTATATTTTATATTGAAATAATATGTAGTTAGAGGTTTGTATTTATTTCTATATAAACAAGTACCCACAATCAGTTCCACACAGTGAGATATAGATACTCTAAACTGGTTAAGAAAAAACAACACTGGCATCAGACTGGGATCAGCCGATACCGAGAGTTCAGTGATCGGATTGGGAGAGAAAATGTTTTAGAAGTGCATCCCTAATTTTTACCCAGCCCTAATCACTATCATTTTTATTTAATTTTGTTATATATATAAAACAATAACAATGACAACAACAACGGTAAAACATATATTTTCACATAAATAACCACTCAAAACAAACATTCTTTTCACATTTAGTAATGAAGACTTTGAGGATTTAATGTACATGGGGGAAACCCATAAAAAATGTTCTCTGTTGCAAAGTATGCACAAAGTGTCTTTCATGATTTTGTATAAAAGGATAAAGTGATATTGTTCTCCAGATGACAGTGTAGAGTGATTACATAAAAAATATATATATTTTAATATATATTTAAAAAACACTCCACTATTTATGGTGTTCAGCAGAATTCAAATGTTTTCCCAAAACCTTTAGAGGTTAAGATGAACTTTTTCTTTTTAATCTTTTTAACCAAGTGGTAAGACCATGACAAGTGAACCTCCAGCTCATTACTGGAAACCACTTCATTTATTAACCACTTGCTCTTCAATTCAGTCATGTGTCTTCAATTATAAAGTTCTTATGACTGCGATATTCAGACTGTTACCTCTTGTTGAGATGAATGTTTCTCACACATCTGATTTTCGTTTCTAACGTTAATGGTGTATTCATCATTTTTGAGCATTTTCCTCCTTTTCTTCCATTTAACTTATCCCTAATCATTCTGGATGTCACTCTCCATCATTTTTTCTTTCAACCTACCAAAACAAATATCTATCTCCATTGTGGATTAAAGAGCTTGGAGTATCCATAATGGATGCACTCTCTTCCCTTTTCCTCTTCTTTTTCCGCTTCCCAGTTTCATCATCAGTCTGAGACCCAGAATGGTCTCCTATCCCTGTAGCTCCCTTAAAGTCCGCCTTTTTGTTATTTTCTTTCTTAGTATCCTGTTTTCGCTGCAACTGAAAAATATTAGCATTGTACTCAGTTTCCATACAACCTATGTCATTACACCTTGTTCTTTGCCTCTCCTTTTCTGGACTTTTTGATGCGTCATCTTGGTTTACTCCTGTAGGTGAGTCAGTACTCTGATTTCTGGGGATTAACATAACATTATTTCCAGTATCCTTCTTCCTTCTCTTCTTTCTGTCTCTAGAAATGTCAGAATCTCCCAATGATGTAGTGCTAACCTGCCTTTCTGCATTGTTCTGTTGTTTGACTGAGTCAGTCCTATTTGTCAGTACAGTTTCAAGTCCAACGGTGTCATTTAGTACAGATATTTGACTCTGATAAGGTTCCTCCATTTCCTCCCTAATCTTTCTCTTTGTTTTCTTTGACATTGTTCCAGGTGGTTTCGACACCTGCCTCTGAGAGTTTTCAAAAAGGTCTTCTGTCTCAGTAAATTCTGAAGTCAATTCAATACCATCTGAATTTCTTTTCTTCTTCCTCTTCTTTGGTCTCACAAGCATTTCAGTATCTTCCTGTTGTGCCACAGAACAGCTCAAGTCAGAATTATCATTAATAGTTACATGTGCCCTTTCCCTCTGTTTTTTGTGTTTAGCTAAATATAACTTAGCTGTTGTATTACTTTCCAAGTGTTCAGTTAGATCACTTCGCCTTTCTTTGATAATTTCTTGTGTAGTTGACCCATCTTCTGCCTGCCCATTGACATCAAACCAAGACACAGAACACATGTCAACGTTCAAATCAACAGAATCGCTCCCATCCCTTTTCCTTGTTGTCTTTTTCACTGATTTTAATCTAGTAACACTGAGTGATGGACATTCTGTAATGTTCTTGGATTTCCAAATATGCTCAAGATGATGCATCTCAATGGCTTCACTGGGATGAACCAAATCATTTAACCTCAGTTCTGGAGATCTATCAAGAATGCCGTTCAGACTTTTATTTGATGGGCTAATTGTTGCGTTTTTGCCCTTTTCATGTATTGTCATTTCAATTACTTTGTCTTTTCTCTTCTTTTTTGTTCTTCCGGATGGCAGCATAGAGGTTTCTGACTCAATTGAGTGAACATTTTGAGTATCTGAATCAAGCTCTGCATTCTCCTGCTCTTTTACTTCGTGCTTTTTCTTCTTTTTCTTTTTAACATGTGTGATAACCGTGGTGTCTAAAACCACAGATAAATTACTTGTTTTCGCCAAGAGTTCTGCTGTATTCCCTGAAGGCGAGTCTGTCCAGTTTTTCTCTAGTCCAATGATGTCTTCACCTTGAGACGAAGAACTCCCATTCTGACTTTTCTTTTTGCATTTTGCAACACTTAATATGCCCACTGTATTACTTTTCAAACATTGCCTTTCTTCAATGATCTCTTGCATAGTTGGCCTATCTTCGTCTTGCGCAACCTTTCTCAAACCAGTGACATCAAACAGAGACAAGGAACTCCCATCCGGATCCAAATGAACAGATTCACACCTATGTTTCTCACTCCTATCCTTTTTCTTCCTCTTCTTCAATGATTTTAATCTAGTTACACTTGGCGCTCCTGCAATTTCCTCGGATGTCACAATAGGCTCAATTGGATGGATCTCAATGGCTTCATAAGACTGAACCAAATAATTTGCTCTCATTTCTGGAGGTCTCTGGTCAATGTGATCCAAACTTTTCTTTGATGGGCTAATCATTGTGTCTTTTTTCTTCTTTTTTGTTCTTCTGGATGGCAGCATAGAGGTTTCTGACTCAATTGAGTGAACATTTTGAGTATCTGAATCAAGCTCGGAATTCTCCTGCTCTTTCAATTTGTGCATTTTCTTAATTTTCGGTTTAAACTGTGATAAATTACTTGTTTTCTCCAAGAGTTCTACTGTATTCCCTAACTGTGACTCTGATACAGCTTTTCCCAGCCTAATGTCAGAACTCAAATGTTTACTTTTCTTTTTGCGTTTTGCAACACTTAATCCACCTGCTGAATTACTTTCCAAATGTTCAGTTGCACTGTCATCATATAGCCTTTCCTCAATGATTTCTTCTGTAGTTGACTCCTGTTGTGCAAGCACTCTTGGCATGGTGACCTCACCAAACATGGACACAGAGCTTTTATCCAGATCCAAATCAATGGATTCATACTGCTTACACAAATCTTTTTTCTTCCTCTTCTTCTTTTTCACAGAGTTGAATGTAATTACATTGGGTGACCCTGTATTATCCTCTGAAATCCGTTCAAGCTCATTGGTCTCAGTGAAATGAATAAAATCATTTACTCTCAAATCTGCAGCTCTATCAGCAATGAAGTCAAAAGTATTGTTTGATGAGTTGTTTATTGCAATGCTTTTCTCTGCATATGTTGTTCCATTTCTCTCTTTGTTGGCCACCTTTTGTTTTTTTTTGCATGACAACTCTGTAGTTTTTGACTCACTTTGCTTCAGTCCAGTGTACTGGATTGACTGAACATCTTCAACACAATGAATACCTGAATCAAGCCCTGTATCCTCTTGTTCATTGATTTTATGCTTTCTAATTTTATTCTTCTTAACCTTTGGGATAACAGTGCTGTCTGTCATCACAGATAAATTACTCATTATCTTCAAGTAGTCTGCTGTTTCACCGGACTGTGAGACTGATGCAGCAGTTTGCTTTTCATTAGCTCCTTTATCCTCCACTTCATCAGCTAGTGGTAAACACTCAGATGCTGGTTGCATCTCTGTGGTTTCCTCTATACATGTAACATCAATACATTTTTGAGACAGTGACAACTTTGATCTTCTTTTACTTTGGCAATTGATTTCAGAGAGCAGTTTAGTATGTGGATCAACAGAACTCTGGCTAGTCTCAGAGTGTTTGGTGCTGCTGGCACGCATAGCAACCTCTGCATTGACGAATGTGTTCGGTTTGTTTGTCTTTTTTACCCTGATCACATTATCCAGTGGCACATATGAAAACAGAGAGCCGTCAGTGTAATGAGTATCTTTATGTATTGAAATGTCTCCCCCGTGGGGTGGAAAGCAGAAATTGCTTTGTGCCCTAGACCTCAATTCATCTTCTTGCATCATATTAGTCGCTTCTTCTGTAACTGCATCTACAGAGTTCAGTGTCTGCGTCTCCTCAATTACCCATAAATCACCTCCATCAGAAGCTTCATCAGCCGAGTTCTCAACAGACCAAACCATCTGCTGAAGATGTGGATGTCGCATATGAGCAGAATCTGAGAGTTCAGAATCTGAGCAAGAAGCCGAAACCTCAGATGTCTCATGATTTTTATGCTGCTGCTGCTTTTGACGTTCCTTAAGGCGAAGGACACTATCAGACTTTGAAGACCCAACTGAGCGTTTCCTGGCTGCAGCTTTGGGTGTCTTTTTTGATAGTGTAAATTTCTTCATTGAGTTAATCTGGGACTGTGGTAGATGGCTCGAATTTTTGAGCTTTGAGCTGACTTTTATTTTTCTTTCGCTGTTCTTTTTTGATGGGTTTTTGACATGTTTTTCAATGTCCATATGTTCTATGGGTTGTAACATATCAGGATACTGAGATAAAGGCATAACAGCTTTCCTCCTCTCAATGACGGATTGTGGGCACCATATTTGTTTGCCTTTTAAATGGAAACCAGGAACAAAAACATCTCTATCCTGAAACAAAGCCAGTCAAACCAACAGATTAGTACATACTGTATTGTCTTTTAAATGCTTCTTACAATGTAACACACTTCTGTATTTAAATACATTTCTTGATAAAGACAAAATATCAGTAATGCAAGATATTATTTGAAATGTATGCTTTTTGGACAGTAATGGAAATCATAAACAAATAAAACTAATCAAGTTATATTTACACACCACTACTGAGACTTCATGATCACTGTGTCGTTCGTCCACCTCTGAGTTATAGATTAGCCTGAAACAAAAGTTGATTTATCCTTTATTAAATGGCTGGCACATACACATACACACACACACACACACACACACACACACACACACACACACACACACACACACACACACGGTTCTGTGCAAAAGTCTTAGGTGGATTATATTTTTCACAAACAGTCTTTAAAACAGTTATTTGATATATTCTGCTTTTAGTGTATCAGTATTAATTTTAGATTTCAACATTCCCTTTATAAACAGAATTGAATAAAGAACAAGGAGCCCTACAACAGATGGTATGGCCCCCCACAGAGCCCGGATCTCAACATCATTGAGTCAGTCTGGGATTACATGAAGAGACAGAAACAATTGAGACAGCCGAAATAGATAGAAGAACTGTGCCGAATTCTCCAAGAAGCTTTGTGTCCAGATGTACCTAGGAAAATTGGTGCCATTTTAAAGGTAAACGTGGTCAAACCAAATATTGATTTAGCTTTATGTTATGAAATTAATTGATAAATGAAAACTATTTATAGCATTATTTTTGAAGACATCTTCACTATACAACGTTTTTCACCAGTACCTAAAACTTTTGCACAGTAATGTATGTATATATTTATTTACACAGAATATATATTAGTTATATATTCATTTTGTAAATGTGTTGGACCTTTTAATGTAAAACTTACTCCGACTCCAACATCCATGAACCGAGAGCTACTCCTGTATTCGTATAACCCTCCTTAGTCTTCTTTATGCATTTGAGGAACCCTCCAATTTCTGAGTTCTAAAAAATACATAAGAACATTACAGTGACATAAACATTACTACCGTATTTTCCAGAATATAAGTAGCTTTATCATCTGAAAGGTCCTGCGACTTGTACTCCAAAGCAACTTAAATACATAATTTATAGATAATTGATGTCTGCCAGTTAAACACATGTACGCCAAAACACATCTGCTTACAAAGAGTGTCAGTCACAGAGACAGTAGTAGCATTAAGTTATATATTCAGAGTATTTTGCCATTAAAAATTAATTTATGCTGCCAGTTTAAATATTTTGTCCATCATAACATTATTGTACTGACAAAACTAGACCACCGTCAAATACTACAACTCACATGCACACAACATGATATTTCATCACACACAAATTAAATCATTCAGTGAGAGTCAGTGAACCGCATAATTAATGCATAGCAAAGAGTTTTGCAAATATCAGAACTATCCACAGATAAACTCCCTAAAAATCCTTAGTTGTAATGTGGACAAAGAAATAGAATTCAAAATATTAAACAGGATGCACTATACTCCATTTATGAGGAGTAAATTGGGCCTGAATTCTCCACTATGTTTAAAGTGCAATGCAGATATAGGCACATATGTCCACACGATTTGGACGCGCCCAGCGATTCATGAATTTTGGACAAATTAGGGGATGGGTTACAACTTTCAGTACTACATTGTGTCTTGGCAGTAGATTTTGTCAACTCTACAGATAAATATTAGGCCAAATTAGTCTATTGTATATATACTATTTATTAATTCTTGGATTTTGGATTAACAAAAATGCTCAAACTTTAGAAAATTGGTATGTAGAGGTGTTGAGAATTATACTCTTGGAGAAGCTGACATATCCTCTACATCACAATGAGAAGAGCTTTTGCAAGATATAGGATCCAGTTATAAGAGCAGTGTCTCACTCTGGGCTGAGTGGTTAGGTACACATCAGTTGGAGGATAAATTAGCCCAGTGGTTCTCATGTTTTTCGGGTCACGCCCCACTTTAAAACAAGAACAAACTTAAAATAAGCTGGAAATAAGCTTCAGCAGTCTCTATAAAAGTTTTCATCCAGTAGTAATAAATGACTGTGATTGCCACATCCTAGCCAGCACTGAAAAAGTAACAAGTATCACTTGACCGCGATGTCTACACGCCTTTTCGGTCAGGACCTCCAGACAATAATTTGCACCTGATTAATGATACTGATAAACTTTAATAAAAACTGACCTTGGGTAGCTCAGCAAGTAAAATAGGTGGACTACCACACCTGGAGTCACTAATTTGAATACAGGGCATGCGTGATTGACTCCAGTCAGGTTTCCTAAGCAACCAATTGGCCCAGTTGGCTGGGTCGAGTCACATTGGGTTAATCTCCTTGTGGTCGCTATAATGTGGTTCTCGCTCTCGGTGGGGCTTATCGTTGCCTCCAGTGTGCAATCACTGCTAGCTTGGCTTGATTCTTTGACAAGGAATATGTTTAATATAATCTATTTATGTAAATATTCATGACTTCTGAGTTCGTCATAACATTGCTGCAGTTTCGATGTTCCCCAAGTATGCGTGTCCCTTAATGTGTGTGCCACAGTTTTCTCTTTCCTTTCACTCCAATGCACAAGCTGTCACTTTCCATTGTCATTTTAAAGTCTGTTTAAACAGACTATCATTTAAATGAACAGTAAATCATTTAAAATTGTATCTAAAAGCCACTAAAGGTACATGATGAGAATGTAAGCTCATCTCAGGTTGTTTATGATGTACCAATTTCACAGCACAGGAATACACTCACCTAAAGGATTATTAGGAACACCATACTAATACTGTGTTTGACCCCCTTTCGCCTTCAGAACTGCCTTAATTCTACGTGGCATTGATTCAACAAGGTGCTGAAAGCATTCTTTAGAAATGTTGGCCCATATTGATAGGATAGCATCTTGCAGTTGATGGAGATTTGTGGGATGCACATCCAGAGCACGAAGCTCCCGTTCCACCACTTCCCAAAGATGCTCTATTGGGTTGAGATCTGGTGACTGTGGGGGCCATTTTAGTACAGTGAACTCATTGTCATGTTCAAGAAACCAATTTGAAATGATTCGAGCTTTGTGACATGATGCATTATCCTGCTGGAAGTAGCCATCAGAGGACGGGTACATGGTGGCCATAAAGGGATGGACATGGTCAGAAACAATGCTCAGGTAGGCCGTGGCATTTAAACGATGCCCAATTGGCACTAAGGGGCCTAAAGTGTGCCAAGAAAACATCCCCCACACCATTACACCACCACCACCAGCCTGCACAGTGGTAACAAGGCATGATGGATCCATGTTCTCATTCTGTTTACGCCAAATTCTGACTCTACCATCTGAATGTCTCTACAGAAATCGAGACTCATCAGACCAGGCAACATTTTTCCAGTCTTCAACTGTCCAATTTTGGTGAGCTCTTGCAAATTGTAGCCTCTTTTTCCTATTTGTAGTGGAGATGAGTGGTACCCGGTGGGGTCTTCTGCTGTTGTAGCCCATCCGCCTCAAGGTTGTGCGTGTTGTGGCTTCACAAATGCTTTGCTGCATACCTCGGTTGTAACGAGTGGTTATTTCAGGCAAAGTTGCTCTTCTATCAGCTTGAATCAGTCGGCCCATTCTCCTCTGACCTCTAGCATCAACAAGGCATTTTCGCCCACAGGACTGCCGCATACTGGATGTTTTTCCTTTTCACACCATTCTTTGTAAACCCTAGAAATGGTTGTGCGTGAAAATCCCAGTAACTGAGCAGATTGTGAAATACTCAGACCGGCCCGTCTGGCACCAACAACCATGCCACGCTCAAAATTGCTTAAATCACCTTTCTTTCCCATTCTGACATTCAGTTTGGAGTTCAGGAGATTGTCTTGACCAGGACCACACCCCTAAATGCATTGAAGCAACTGCCATGTGATTGGTTGATTAGATAATTGCATTAATGAGAAATTGAACAGGTGTTCCTAATAATCCTTTAGGTGAGTGTATATACTGATTTGTTTAGTGTATAACCATCTCTCTATTATAACTGTACTGCCAAAGAAATGACTGAATGTTTAATATTGTAATTGTTATATTGCATATTTCTGCATATTGTTTTCACGGTCAATAATTTTTATTTCATCCCCATTAATATTGAAGCCTCGTTTTGCATTTTATTATTACAGTCTTATTGTTTAATGTGCATATGCCTACTATTGTATTATTACGGTTCACTTGCATTCTCCACTATAGATTGTAATATAAAAAATGTATATCGTCAATTAAACTCATATGAGCTATATAACGAGTTTCACCACTTAAATTGAAAAGTGTTGTACAATACAAACATTGTGTAATTAAGGTAATAATCATATTAAAATGGAAACGTTTGTTGAAGGGTTCTTTGAAATCATCAACGATAAGGAATACAAGACCAAAAAGGCTCATCATGATGATAATTAAACAATTTTAAGCATACTGTTAATGAAAATTCATGACAAGATAAAGAAAATACTGCAAGATATTAACAGTGGAAGATATAAACAGTAATAGTCAGAAACATCTAGGGAATCTGTTAATAGAATAAGATATTAGATATGGATTCATCTAATCCAATAATGGAGTGTGTTTGGGGATTTCTCTGGTCGAGTTGAACACGCTGAACACTCGCAAATTAAATGCTTCAAAGCGGGTTAATAACCTCACTAAAACGCATATTTATATATGAGATCAATAACTATATCCACACACACTGTATATGTAATATAGCATCTGCGGCGTGAAGCGAATGAACAGGTGAACTTGAAGTGACACATTAGTCAGAATATACATAACTTGCATTGCATAACGTGTGTTGTGAAAAAGCCATTTCCGTGAAAACATGCTACATGCAGTGCAATATCCTAAACTGGATAAACACTGAAAATAAATAACAGGCTGTGGAAGATTGAAAACATGAAGAATTAAGAAGTAGGCTAACTAAAAAGTAGCTAATACTTAAAGGGTTAGCTCACCCAAAAATAAAAATTCTCATTATTTGCTCACCCTCATGCCCTGCCAGATGTGTATGACTTTCTTCTGCTGAACTCAAATGAAGATTTTTAGAAGAATTTCTCAGCTCTTTAAGTCATTAAATGCAAGTGAATGGGTGCCAAAATTTTGAAGCTCCAAAAATCATCATAAAAGTAATCATAAGACTCCAGTGGTAAAATCAATATCTTCAGAAGCATTTTGATAGATGTGGGTGAGAAACAGAACAATATTAAAGTCCTTTTTACAATAAATTCTTCTCCAAAAAAGGGACTTAAATATTGATCTGTTTCAACAGAGTCGTATGGATCACTTTTATAATGCCTTTGTGATTTTTTCGTCCCATTCGCTTGTATTTTATGGACCTACAGAGCTAAAATATTCTTCTAAAAATCTTAATTTGTGTTCAGAAGATAAAAAAAAAGAAAGTCAGACACATCTGGCATGGCATGAGGGCGAGTAATTGATGAGAGAACTTTTACTTTTGGACGAACTCTCTCTTTAAGTCCATTTGTTATTTCAGGAGCTTAGGTTTTCACAAGGACAGTTGTATGTATCTTTTATATGTTTGATCCATATAAAAAAAATTATCATCAACTGAAGGCTGATTTATGCTTCTGTGTCGAACCTACGGCGTGTGCTCCGCGTAGTGCCCAACACGTTGGTTTGCATTTACAGTCCTGCGTTGATGTGTCTGTGTCGTTCTGGGAGTATACAGACAAAATGCAAACTATATGTTTCATAATTAAATTAAATGAGTGGCTGTGGCTCAGTTGGTAGAGCAGGGTCGGCCGCTATTCGCAAAGTTGGCGGTTCGATTCCCGGCCCACACGACTCAACATGCCAAAGTATCCTTGGGCAAGACACTGAACCCCAAGTTGCTCCCAATGGCAGGCTAGCGCCTTGCATGGCAGCTCTGCCGCCATTGGTGTATGAGTGCGAGTGTGAATGTGTGTACGTCTTTGGTAACCTCTAAGGTTATTAGAAGGCGCTATACAAGTGCAGACCATTTACCATTTATAGTTCTGCGTTGGCGTGTCTGTGTTGTAACAATGTAATTTCTGGAATCAGAAGTATTTATTAAATTATTGTAGCATCAAAAATTTGTTCAAAGTATGTGAACATGTTAAAATATAGGTACATATTATTTATGCATTGCAGGCAGAAAATAAATGAGGAAATGTCTGTAAGCTTTCTTTTGAGTCGCTTAAAGAATAATCCATAAATATTTTGGCATATTGACTTTCTGTGCTGAAAAGGAAATCAAATTAATTCGTAATAATTACTCGCCTGAATAACACAAAATGACTGAATCCGAATGACACGAATCGAGTTTTAAAGACTTTAAAATGCATACAGGCAATACAACCAACTCTTACCATGTGTTTTTAATTTGCTGACAATTACAAGAGTTGTTTTCATAACTTATGAAATATGATTATTTACTGCACACATACTGTCAAACATATGGTAAAATCAGAAACAAGAAACATCCGATCAGAAAGTTTGCGAGTAGAATACAAAACATATTTCATTCACATATCAAATTAATATCAAGTAAAGGCCCATTGAAAAAAGCTTTGAGTTTATAGGCTGTAAACAGATATCTTGTCACGTTTCGCTTGTAACTTGTAACTAAAAACAGAATAAAACAAAATAAAACAAAAATAACAGCAAATGGTCCTGCTACAATTGCTTTAATGGTCCCAGAGTCCAAATACAATGTAACATAATGCATAGATATTATAATTAGGGATGCACCGAAATTTCGGTAATAGGAAATACTTCAAAGCAGTACCGCCGCTCCCTATACGAATACTACGCCATCTGCTTAGGGCACTGATGCACCAACTCCCTAGGGGGGCACCAGAAAGTCCACAGGCTGCCCTTACTCGCACATTATATGTTATCCAAGGACCCGAAAACAGTTGCGGAACACAGACGATCGCTTCATGCTCATATCACGTGACAATCCTCTTGACTACTGGTACATGAACAAAGATCGCGGATTGCACGCAGGTATTTATCCGTACCGAAGAGAGAGAGAGAGAGAGAGAGAGAGAGAGACTATTCAGTGCAGCATCTCATGTTCTTGATGAGAAGATGAATCGTTTCTCCTGCCAGAAAGCTGTGCAACTTTTGTTCTTCAAGAGAAACCTGACACTTTTACTTAAATAGAAAGCAGTCCAATTTGCTATGTGTATAGCAATTACATTACAATTTGTTTAGCCCTGCAAAACTTTGTTCTTCACTTGAGGCTACATCTGTCGTTTACAGCTGAGGTTGGTTTTAGTTCTATTACTGCTGTTTTGCACTGGTGTTTTGCACAATAATTTTACATTTAAGTATAAATATGTTTACATAAACAGAATAGAGGCCCTCTGCTGTTCTGTGTTCTGCCTGTTGTTATCATTAAAATTACTGTGTAGCATATTTAAACTTTTTGTATTTGCAAGATGCTAGCCTAGAGCTGCTAAGTTCATTACTTGACTGCTGTTTTGCATATCATTAGAGTTTTCTAGAATATTACATTAATTGGACAATTGGTAAAAAAAAAAAATCTGTTACATTTGAATGTTAAAGAATAATATATTTAATATTGTTATAATATTTTTTCTGTCCGATTTTGGTGTTACTTTCAATAAAAGTGTGATAATTTTATTGATTTGTATTTTTTTTAATTCAGATTAATTAAATTCATGAAATTAATATGTTTTCGACCAAGTGCATCCTGAATTTTCGGTTTCGGCCCAGAATTTTCATTTCGGTGCATCACTAATTATAATAAAGTCGGATAAAATGTGATGCTACCTCAGATATTCTTATCACACTGGGGGCGGTCTCTGGTTAAATTGGCCCAATCACAGCTGTTGTGGTCTGCATCAATGCGACGCGCAGGTACATTTCTGAAGAGGTGAACGTCAGACTACGGCGTAGGTTAGATGCAGAAGTATAAATTGGCCTTAATAGATCTTATTTTCATTGACAAATGATGTGCCATTTTTGTCAGAGTATAACTGATGAAAATGTATGAATATGACATGAGAAAATACTGACGAATTCTAAAAGGACAATTTTGTAAAAAATCTTTTAAAAAAATTTAACACTTCACCATTGAGTGGATTTTTGCCAATCACCTGTTATGCTCCAATGGAGGCATATGAAAATTACAATTCTCTCATAATTTACTCATCACAGATGTGTATGACTTTATTTCTTCTGCAGAGCACAAACACATTTTTTGAAAAGAATTTCTCAGGTCCATACAATGCAAGTGAATAGTGACCAGACCTTTGTAGCTCCAAAAATCACAAATGAAACAAAAGTAATCCATATGACTCCAGTATTAAAATACATGTCTTTAGAATTAATATAATAGGTGTGGGTGAGAAACAGATCAAAATGTAAGTATTTTTTACTCTAATCTCCACTTTCACATCTGAAAGTCATATGTGGTGCCCGTTTAGTTTCACATTCACATCTGAAAGTGAAAGTGGAAATTAAAGAGTAAAACAGGACTTAAATATTTTTTTTTTTTTTTTTTACCCATACCTATTATAGCCTATATTGCATCTAAAATACATGGATTTAAACACTAGAGTTGTATGGATTACTTTTGTTTCATCTGTGATTTTTTTGAGCTACAAACGGTCTGATCACCATTCACTTGAAATGTATGTCTAACGTCTAGGCTCTCTAACAGAGCTTAGACGTTTTTCTTAAAATCTTCATTTGTGTTGTAGGAATTTTGGTTGTATAAATGTACACGGTATGGATTAAACTATCTGCGTACCTCCATCTTTAATGTAGGAAACAGTACATGTGCTATGAATTAAATTAATCCGTATGTCTATTTATAATGTGATTAGCTGCATTCGACAACCATTATAAGAAAGATAAATTACAAATAATACGATTATTTGTCTGAATAAAATTCTCTACCATTAAAATCGTAATACAACTGCTCGTTGTATCCGCTCACAATTTTTAAGGAATTAGCTTAAATAAGGGAATTATGATTAATAAACTTATTGGAGTAATATTATACTCATGGCATATTGAAAATAAAACCAAATATTTTAGGTATAGCTTTAGGGCCGGATCTTTGAAAAAATCAAGTAATGAGATCTTTGAACACAAAAAGACTTGGATGCTAATCTAAACATAAAACTAATCTAATACATACAAACATGAAACAGAGACTCCATAGACAATACCTTGATGATTGGTTGGGGAGTAAAGCCAACAGAGTAGCTTGACTGGAAACGATCAAAACAGAGCAAATTAACTTTACGGAGTTAACAGACAATACCTTGAGAACCATTGACACTTGGACTGAATTAACTTGATTTGCAATCGGGACACTGATTAGAGGAACACCAGCACTTTCAGCAAAGTATGGAGATGTACTTGCATTTCCTAGCGT
Source organism: Xyrauchen texanus (assembly GCF_025860055.1). Taxonomy (NCBI): domain Eukaryota; kingdom Metazoa; phylum Chordata; class Actinopteri; order Cypriniformes; family Catostomidae; genus Xyrauchen; species Xyrauchen texanus. Next base: position 41,100,287 of record NC_068279.1, read on the forward strand.
TGCTTGGTTCCTTGGCTCTCTGTAGAAACTTGGGTGGTTCCATCAATGTTTTTGGACCTCTTGTTAAGGTCGTGCAGTTTGTTGTCTGTTGCGTTGTTGGATGAGGAGGCGGGCTTTACGTTTACATTTATGCATTTGGCAGATGCTTTTATCCAAAGCGAATTTACATTCATTACATTGGAGCAACCTGAAGTTAAGTGCATTGCTCAAGGACACAATGGTGGTGGCTTGAGGGGATTGAACCAGCAACCTTCTGATTACCAGTTATTTAGCTTTGAAGCTAAATGTGCTCATCACACCCCGACCATGCTCCCCTCCTCATCACACTCCTTCCCCGCCCGATTCAGGTCGCCACCGGGCTGACTAACCCCCCCCATCTCGGGTGGTGCCCCCCCGCCTCCAGTGAACATGGGGGAGAGACAAGGGAAGGTGTGGGGAGATTGGAAGGGTGAGCGGAGACAAAGAGAGAGAAGAACTTGCTCGCCGGCTCCCGTTCGTACCGTCGCCCAGTCCTCAACTGCTCCTCCGCACTCTGGCAGATGCCAGCTTGCTCCTCCCCAAGCGGATGACAGAGTCATTAGGACCCATGTGGACGGAACCGCTCCTCCCCTTCTCGGCAGACGGACACGGTTTCACTGGCTCTTGGCAGTGACCCCTTCATCCCCAGGTAGACGGCCGTGGCTGTTTAAATGGACAACATAAACTTAAAACAACATAAACCATAAGGACAAACACACACAACTTGGCTGTGTGCATCTCTCTCTCGAACCGGCACCCCCGTCTGCCCCTCATCTCGCTCTCCCGCTGATCAGCTGATTCAACACCACCCAAGCTCCATCACGGCCTGGCCATGCCCTCCTCCTCATCACACTGACCAATGGCCTTTTTGTTTTAAATCATGCCGTTTTAGCAGAATGGTTAGTCTCCTTGACAATTTTATCGTTCAAAGGCAGGCCTCAACTCCTTGGCGCCTAGCAGAGCAGAATCTTTTAATTTATGACGGTGTGGAATTCCAGGGTTAAAAGGTTGGGTTTTCTGGATTCAAGTTATATTGCATAGCAATTGTTTGTTCTTCTGCACCAAATACACTACAGTTTCTTCTGCTGAAGAATGTCATACACATCTGGGATGGCATGAGAGTGAGTAAATAATGGAATACAAATTTTTGGTTGAACTATCCCTTTAAGAATATGGATGTGAACGGTCCATACACAAGAGTTGTTCAAGGAGTTGCGCAGCACTACTGACACGGAGCATAAACTCTGGCTTAATTTGACGGACACGTGACAAAGACAAAGCCGTGTTGCTTGACGCCCAGTGTGTCAACAGGGCTAGGGATGCACAGATCGGTATCGGCTCCAAAACTGACGTTTTTGGGACAGATCAGGTACCGGTACGACGAGCCTGATCCAAATCCAATATGGTTTGTAAGTCATGTTCATTATAGTCAATCAAGCATCAAAAATGATATAAAAGCACCATTACAGTATTCCACATGACTCATGCATTGTATTCAGTCTCTTGAAGACATGTGATAGCTTTGTTATTTGCAAAAGGGTGTTTAATAATATATATTATGCATGTGCAGCGCATTTAAGTGAATGCCGCTGCTCTGTTGAGACACACACACGAAGCACTTGCTACTATTTGAGTGCTCCACACGAACAACATCTCAGATGTAGATGCTAAATAGCTCACTTCGCTTATAACATGCATTGAGAATGGCACTGGAGGACCATTTTACCTGAATTTGAAAAAGAAGCAAATTGTGAACTAGCCTACATACAGAAACTTACAGGACTTCCTGAAGTGTTCCGACCACCAAAATAAAAGCCAGAGGGTTTTAAAGTTAGAAATTCAGAGTTCAGATACAAGGAAAAAAAAAACTTGCTTCTTTTCTTTTAAAGACTTTAACTGGAATTGCTATTAATTTTGCTGCTGCATTACCACGTAGACTAGTTAACAATAAAGTTTGTTTTTAATAGGCTATAGATTTATACAAAATTATCTATATTATAAATTAATTACGTTAATAAACAAGATAGAACAAAATCACAAAAAGACACACAAATAAACATCACCTAACCTCCAGAATCTGGTGCTTCTGTCTGGTCAGGACCTGTTGTCTTTTTGACTTCATCATAAAGGGAAATAGAGCTCTTTTGGGGCGAATGCTCCATAAATCGAATCTTCTGCATTTTTTTCCTCCTTTTGGGAGCGCTTTATGCTGCTGGTGACCTCCAGTTTCCTCCTCACATTCAGTGGCTTCATTCCATGGGCCTCTCCTGGTGCTTCCTTCACCCTCTTCATCACAATCATTATCAGAGATGGACTCGGACCTATTTTTTGATCTGCGTCGCCTTACAGTTCTGTCCGCTGAAGTCACAGCCTGTGTTAAAAACAGACTTTCACCAGAGTCACTAAAAAGGATTAAGAGGAATAAATCATGTATGAGAGAGCATGCAGTGCAAACCATTTCTGTATTAAAAAAAAAAACATGTTTGTGATTTCTGGAATGCTTCTGAAGCTGAAACTTCATCTCAAAATTGTTATATAGTATGATATTAGATGATTTTGAAAAACTTACCAAACTAATCTACCAACTAAAATGAATCCAGTGCGTGTACTGATGCAGGAATATTCTATGTCTGATAACATCTTATTTACGGCACTCAAGGTTAGTTGACTTGAAGTCATGACTCATGAGCATAGGGAATTTGTATACTATTTTCACCCTGCACTATGTTTACACTCCAGTGGTTAAATCCATGTCTTCAGAAGTAATATGAAAGATGTGGGTGAGAAACAGATCAATATTAAAGTCCTTTTTACTATGGCCGTGTCTATTTTGGAAGGATGCGTCCTTTGAATGCTGCAGTATACAGAGTGTCCTCGTTTAAACGAGATGGCCTTCGTATGACAAAGGGAAACGGAACGGAACATGGTTGCCATGACAGCTCGCCACTCTTTAACAAGCGCAAGCGCTTTGTGTGAGACTGTAACAAAGTCCCTTTATATTTTAGGAGAGTTATAATGATGTAAAGAGAAAAGAAAATAGATTTTACAAGTGTACTTTTAGTCAAATACATTATTTTAATTATATATTAATATAATTATACATATTATATACTCTGCACCCATCTACTGAAGTACTTCACCTTAGGAATTAACATTACTTATCATATTTACGGGCAAATTGGCATCTTTTTTTTTCCATTGAAGCAAAAAATTGTTGGTTATGAGTGCCCATGAAGGATACACCTCATGCATCCTCCGAATTCCCATTAAAGGAGATTGCATTTGAAGTGTCCTACTCGCTTTTCTGAAATGAGACAGCCACACTGACGTATGCGGCTGACAAATGTGACCTGTGGAGGATGCAGCCTTCCAAACAAGACAGCCTATAAATATCCACCTTTGACCAGCCCCAACCAGAATGTGGCGATTTGCATGAGAATTGAGAAAAAAAAAAAAAAATAATAATATATATATATATATATATATATATATATATATATATATATATATATATATATATATGTGTGTGTGTGAAAGTGAAAATGGAGATTTATAGTTTAAAAAAAAAAGTCACCTTAAATATTGATCTATTTCTCACTCACACTTACGTCACTTCTGACGACATGAAATTAACCCCTGGAGTTCTGGCTTACCTTTATGTGCTTTTTGGAGATTCAAAGTTCTGGCCACCATTCTCTTGCATTGTATAGACCAACAGAGCTCAGACATTCAAAAACACGAAGAAAAACAAATTAAATGCATGGTTATTTTCTCTTAGAAGTCTTTTACCTGTCCGACAGCAGATCGAGGAATGAAGCACCACTTCTCTTTTCAAATGTGTTGGTGAACGGCTCAAAGCACTTAGTAATAGAGCTGACAACATCAGGCGGAGGAGTTTCGAAGATCAGCTCCGCGCTCGGGTCAATATCTGCAAACATCCGTATCGTGTTCGGCGACGCAGTGTACGTTATGTCGTCGTCGCTTGTGAGATCCATGCTTTTTAAAATAAATAATATATCCCAGCAGAACTGTCTTGTACACTTGCAAGTGAGGCTGATTTGACGTAATACATGTATACAGGACTTGTGTCTTTAAGGGCGCTCGTTCCTGCTACTGATAATTAAATCTGAACGTAAAAGTACCGGTCAAGGTAGAAACTAAGTGACATGCGCTAAAGTTGTTATCAACATACCACGTGTGACATGGGTTTTTCTCATGGCACGGACGCCATGCAGCTCTACTTTCGGAAATACATCAGCTGTTGGGGTACCGCTCATGCGCACCGCACACTGGCTTGTTACCAAAGTCTTTTTAGTAAGTTAGTTCACTCGGCGGCTATTTTTGGACCGCTCTCAGGGAGTGCAGCCATTTTTCTATGTAAACAAACGGTATGGCAGTGTAGTTCCTATCTACTTTAATGGGGAAGACCAAAAACTTCAAAACGGTTGGTCAGGATTACGATCAGTGAACATATTTTAACCCAGCAGTGAAATCTGACAACACTGTTAATGTAAATTATGCTTCTTTACGTTTTGTTACATCAAAACGCTGCGCGTTCTCGAGTTGATTGACAGGTGATGTCTTTCTCTAAAAGGTGGTTGGCTATTTTACCTGTAAGGCGGGACACCATTTTCTAAGTTTTCTAGCCAATGGAGATAGCGTTCCAAAAATGGCCGCCGAGTGGACTAACTTGTCTTGTTCCGGGGATCGAGTGACACGTGACTGATCCGGAAAATATAAATCAATAGGCTTGTTTGAGATGCGCCTTGCCTCGCCTGAAATGTAGGTGAGAGTAGGCGGCTGCAGTGAGGGGAGGAGAGAAAAAAGTGCAGGCAAGCCGGACACTTCCTGAATCTCGCTGTGTTGTGGACTGCATACGTCAGCAATGGAAGAGATCGCGTTCGCGTTCTTTATCGCAGACGAAGTGGATGCAATTGAAATACCACTGTTTTTACACGAAGATGGTTATGATGAGGAGAATCACCGAAAGTGAACAGTGCTCATTACTTAAAATGCCTTACCTTGTTTCTGTTCTGCATTTCTCACTTGTTGCATTATATATGCTGCATATTTTTTTATCTGTAAAAAGGAATTTAAATCAATAAAATAAAATTAATTCCATCATCAAGCATCCAATTTTTTTTTTTTTTTTTTTTCCTCACCATTCTTTATTGTCTCAGCAATTTCTTTGCTTACTGTTAATGTTATTGCTCCCTGGGAGTCTGATAGTGTTAATAACACATTCTCCATCTTGCTACAATTGTTAACTTTGTGGGTGCCTCTTATAATCAAAGCCATAATGAGAAATGTTGAGCATACAGATGCTGTTTACATTGTTATCCCTAATTATGGGTTAAACATTTCAGAGTGGGATATGGCACAGCTGATTAACCTAATGATGTGTATCCTACTTAAGGGATAGTTTACCCAAAGAAAAAAAAATATTTGGGTGAACTATCCCCTTTTACATGAAACATATTCTATATAAATATATTACACAATTGTTTGTCACCTTAATGTAAGTTTGAATTTCATGTTTAATGATTAGGAAAAGTGTGTACAGCAAATTATTATTCAAAAATAATATGAAACAAAAACACATTCTAAATTAAGAAATTAGCATGCATGTGTGGGTTTACTGCACTCCAGGAATAAGACATACCCAGATAAAGATATCAGATAAAAACACACAAACATGAGGCCTAATTGTAAAACCGTCACATTAGATGTATGTATGCATGTATTGATGGATTGACTAATTTATTTAATGGAATAATGTGGTACAAAAATGTCAATGTACAAAATTAACACAAGCATACAATACAATAAAGAGAAAATTACAACAAACAGGACTTAAAACCAAGAAAATAAAAATAAAAGGATAAATAAAGCACATGTACTAATTACTAATAAAGTACTATAGAAAAAGTAAATAGTATTAGGCTATAGGTAATGGACTTCTTAGAATTAAGGGAAAAAATATCAGCTGACAATCGCAGCCAATGAGCATTAAGTTGTGTCGTCAGCAAGTCGTTTCCCATCATGCTTTTGATCAGCGCAGTCGGTGGAGAGCGACTGCGCGCGACTGCAGAATCCGACACGTGCGCCTTGCGCTCGCGAGTGTTTTTTGACATACGTCAGCATGACATCAGAGCAAGGCGGACTGCTCTCGGACACATTTCTAACCGGCATGCATTACGCGCTGATCACCGGTGATCGGTTCTGCGCAGATTTTGCTCATCTCAAACAAGCCTAATTTCACGCGTTTAAGAGCCCTTCGAAAACTACCCGTCACCGGATGACGATGTGCTATAATTGTATTACAATAATTTCAATTGAAATGTTTCTTGGAATTTTTTTTTTTATTTCGTCATAAATCACGGCTAATTTTGAATGGCTGTCTATGGGCCCTCCAAGACCTGTACGTCTCCATAATGATGAAACGTGGAGGTAGAATCATTCTGGACCCCACACACCCTGCCTACTCCCTCTTTATTTATTATTGCCAGAACAAAGTATACAAAAATATACAAGTTTATACACAAAACAAAAACTGCCAGAGTGTACATATAAATATAAAATATTCTATATTCATTATAAACATTACAAGTCTTCTTAGCTTTTCATTACCAATGTTCTCTAAACAGGTGATATATTCTTTAGTTTCTGGAGGAAGTGAATAACATTTGGCTTGGAACTCCATAATAAACATTTGTGAGTAGCTGTTTCATCTGTTATGATATTTCTAATATGTTGATTAGTACATTTATGTTTGAGAATGTCTATATATATCCAATAAACATGCTGTCTTTTACAAATAAAATCTCAGAGACATCACTTTCACAAGCTTTAACAAACTGCACAAATTGTTGAGGTATGGCATCAAACAAAACAGCATATTTCTTTGGGGTGAACAGGCAATTCAAATTTATTTAAAAATGAACTATAAAAAAAATATATATCTACATTTAAAAGTCTAACTAAGACCATATCATTTGTGTACCATTTTTTAAGAAGAGAGATTTATTTTTATATTGAATACTTCTATTATTCCAGATAAAATATTTGTTTGGGGAAAAATTGTCTTTATACACCAACATCCAGGGACTCAATGCTTGTTTATGAAATTTACCTAATTTCATAGGTAGTTTATCAATGTTATAATCACATCACAACAAAAAGTCTACACCACCCATTTGATCAAAAATAAATTTTGGGAATGTGTGCCACATGTTGTTCTCTTCTTTCATAAATGTGATTAATGCCCACTCCTTCTTTGAACTGTTGCCCTCTGGCCGGCACTACAGAGCACTGAGTGCCTAGACATCCAGACACAAGAACAGTTTTTACCCTCAGGCCATTTTCCTCATGAACAATTAAACTGCCTCAGGACTCCCCCATAGTGCAATAATGTAAATAAATATCTCATGTGCATATGTAAATTCTCATATTTAATTCAATAACTGTACATACCCCTGCCTTGCTCATACTTTACCACTTGCATGTGTACAATTGAAGTCAGAAGTTTACATACGCTTAGGTTGAAGTAATTAAAAAAAAAAATTTACCTCTCCACACATTTCATATTATGAAACTATAGTTTTGGCAAGTCGTTTAGGATATCTACTTTGTGCATGACATGAGTAATTTTTCCAACAATTGTTTACAGAAAGATTGTTTAACTTTTACTTGACTATATCACAATTACAGTTCTCTGAAGTTTACAAACACTAAGTTAACTGTGCCTTTAAGCAGTTGGAAAATTCCAGAAAAAAATATCAAGCCTTTTGACATTTAGCTTCTGTTAGGCTAATTGGAGACATTTGGAGGTGTAGCCTACTGAATTGGAGGTATACCTGTGGATGTATTGTAAGACCTACCTTCAAACTCAGTGCCTCTTTTCTTGACATCATGGGAAAATCTAAATAAATCAGCCAAGACCAAGAAAAAACTGTGGATCTCCACAAGTCTGGTTCATCCTTGGGAGCAATTTCCAAATGCCTGAAGGTACCATGTTCATCTTTACAAACAATAATATGCAAGTATAAACACCATGGGACATCGCAGTCATCATACTGCAGAGGAAAGAGATGCATTCTCCTAGAGATGAAAGCAGTTTGGGGAAAAAAGTATAAATCAATCCCAGAACAACAGCAAAGGACCTTGTGAAGATGCTGGAGGAAACAGGAAGACAAGTATCTACAGGTGAAACTCAAAAAATTAGAATATCGTGCAAAAGTTCATTAATTTCAGTAATTCAACTTAAAAGGTGAAACTAATATATTATATAGACTCATTACAAGCAAAGTAAGATATTTCAAGCCTTTATTTGATATAATTTTGATGATTATGGCTGTTGTGCTGAATCTTTAAAACGATTCTCAAAGAACTACATTTCCCAGAGTGCACCAGCAGTAGCGATCCAGGTGCTTTATTAAGAGCACCTGCTGAAGCATGAAGGTTCACAGTCATTCAGACAAGCAAACTCCAGAGAAGACACTCCAAGTTCACTCACAGGTTCAGTCCAAAGACGCCAATGGTTGGTGAAATGTTTAATTGATTTTTATGATGTTTGAAATACTGCTAAATATGTTCAAGCTATGTTTAACTTCTTGGTAGATGGTTTAAGAAACACATTGCAGTATTAACTTCATTGATTTTGTGTTAAATGGGTTTGTGCTAAGAAATATTTAATTTGTGATTGGGAAAATTAAAAGTATAAGATTTGAAGGATGTACAAAGTTAAAAATGGTAAAATATTACATTTCTAGTAGATGTTAAAAATTTACAAATGAATTTGAATTCATGAAATCATTTTTCTTTATGTAAAAGGAGTTAAATGTTTAACTCATTTAAAATTAATCTAAAATGCTTCACGAAATGTTTAATTAGAATGGTAATGTTTGTTCTCTGGTTTGAAGGTTTACAACCTATCACGTTACAACCTAAAATGTTGAACAGACCAATCAACTGACAAAGAAATGAGAATAAAAGTGATTGAGTTGGAAAATTGAGTTGTCCTTGTGTCCTTTGGATGTTGAACTGGAGGAGGACTTGACAATGGCTTACAGCTTATGAAAACCCCAAATTCAGAATCTCAGAAAATTAGAATATTACATGAAATCAATAAAAAAAAAGGATTTTAAATACAGAAATGTCGGCCCTCTGAAAAGTATAATCATGCATATGTACTCAGTACTTGGTTTGGGCCCCTTTTGCATTAATTACTGCCTCAATGCGGCGTGGCATGGATGCTATCAGCCTGTGGCACTGCTGAGGTGTTATGGAAGACCAAGATGCTTCAATAGCGGCCTTCAGCTCTTCTGCATTGTTTGGTCTCATGTCTCTCATCTTTCTCTTGGCAATGCCCCATAGATTCTCTATGGGGTTCAGGTCAGGCGAGTTTGCTGGCTAATCAAGCACAGTAATACCATGGTCATTGAACCAGGTTTTGGTACTTTTGGCAGTGTGGGCAGGTGCCAAGTCCTGCTGGAAAATGAAGTCAGCATCTCCATAAAGCTTGTCTGCTGAAGGAAGCATGAAGTGCTCTAAAATGTCCCGGTAGACGGCTGCGTTGACTCTGGACTTAATAAAGCACAGTGGACCAACACCAGCCAATGACATGGCTCCCCAAACCAACACAGACTGTGGAAATTTCACACTGGACTTCAAGCATCTTGGATTGTGTGCCTCTCCATTCTTCCTCCAGACTCTGGGACCTTGGTTTCCAAATGACATGCAAAATTTGCTCTCATCAGAAAAGAGGACTTTGGACCACTGAGCAACAGACCAGTTCTTTTTTTCTTTAGCCCAGGTAAGACATTTGAAGCCCATGTCCAGGACCCGTCTGTGTGTGGTGGCTCTTGATGCAGTAACTCCAGCCTCAGTCCACTCCTTGTGAAGCTCCCCACACATTTGAATGGCCTTTTCCTGACAATCCTCTCCAGGCTACGGTCATCCCTGCTGCTTGTGCACCTTTTTCTTCCACACTTTTCCCTTCCACTTAACTTTCTATTAATGTGCTTTGATACAGCACTTTGAGAACATCCAACTTCTTTTGCAATTACCTTTTGAGGCTTTCCCTCCTTGTGGAGGGTGTCAATGATGGTTTTCTGCACAACTGTCAGGTCAGCAGTCTTCCCCATGATTGTGAATTCAACTGAACCAGACTGAGAGACCATTTAAAGGCTCAGGAACCCTTTGCAGGTGTTTTGGATTAATTAGCTGATTAGAGTGTGACACTCTGAGCCTACAATACTGAACCTTTTCACAATATTCTAATTTTCTGAGATTCTGAATTTGGGGTTTTCATAAGCTGTAAGCCATAATCATCAAAATTATATCAAATAAAGGCTTGAAATATCTTACTTTGCTTGTAATGAGTCTATATAATATATTAGTTTCACCTTTTAAGTTGAATTACTGAAATTAATGAACTTTTGCACAATATTCTAATTTTTCGAGTTTCACCTGTATATCCACAGTAAAACAAGCCCTATATCGACATAACCTGAAAGGCTGCTCAGTGAGGAAGAAGCCACTGCTCAAAAATGGCCTAAAGAAGCCAGACTACAGTTTGCAAGTGCACATGGGGACAAAGATCTTTCTGATTTCCTCTGGTCTTATGAAACAAAAATTGAACTCTTTGGCCATAATGACCATCTTTATTTTTGGAGGTTAAAGGGTGAAGCTTACAAGCTGAAGAACACCATCCCACCCGTAAAGCATGGGGGGTGGCAGCATCATGTTGTGGGGGTGGTTTGCTGCAGGAGGGATTGGTGAACTTCACAAAATAGATGACATCATGAGGAAAGAAAACTATGTGGATACACTACCGTTCAAAAATTTGGGGTCACTTGCCTGAAACGTTTCTCATGATTTAAAAAACCTTTTGATCTGAAGGCGTATGCTTAAATGTTTGAAATTAGTTTTGTAGACAAAAATATAACTGTGCCAACATATTAATTTAATTTCAAAACAAAAATTTTATTTAAAAAAACGTTTTTGAAATTGATGACTTGGACTGAATAATTAAGAAAAGCAGACACTAAGTGCCCAGCATATAGATGGGAACTCCTTCAATACTTTTTAAAAAAGGGTGATACCTCAAGAAGTTGCTTGAGAAAATGTCAAGAGTACATGTCTGCAAAATCAAAGTGTGGCCACTTTGAAGATGCTAAAATATAAAAAAGTTTTGGATTTTGTTTAGTCACAACATAATAAAAAAGCGTGACACTGACTAATCAGAAAATAAATTCAAAAAAAAAAAAAATTTTATTTTGTAACTTAAGTATGAGAAGCAAACCTTTAGTGTGAAAACTTCACATTCATGTGTCTGTTTTACTTTCTGTCTAGTCCAGTTTATGAGAGAATACAATTTTGAACAATATTAAACTAAACATTGTAAAGTCTTGATATTTAAATGTAATAACCCATGATTATTTTTGTAGTATGTGTTTGAGTATGTTTGGAGAACAAATTTACATGTGAGTTGCAGCTTTATCAGAGTAAACTTGATCAACCAACAAAATAAGATGTTGTTAAAGACTGTCTGTTGGAGAGATTGAGTGAGACGATTCTGTGTGTCTTTAATACTATATATTCTGTTTTACCCTTTCTTTTGTCATCATTATGTTTATGTTGTTTCAATAACTCATTCTGGAACCAGTCTCTCACATTGCAGAGGAATGGGCCAGATGATTTATTGAAGTTACTAATACTGCAGGTGAAAATCCGCAGAAAAAGAAGACTGAAAATGATGTGGGCTATTATCTGATTGGTCCTGCTGCTCTCAGTACTGTTGGTAATCATTAGTGATTGGCCATTTCTAATGTGGATTAAAATTTCTCTGGATAAATGTATTTCAATCTTATACAACTAATTGGGTTTATGATTCTCCAGACTGCCATCAATGGGTTCAATACCCATGTCTAAATTGTTCTGAGGGTCTAAATTTAAATCCAGCATCTAACCACTGATTTATAGATTTAAGAGTAAATATTACAAACTTTATGGCAAAGTTAGGGTTACCTATTGGATTGGTTACTCCCCAAATTTTCCAGAGAGTACCCTCACTTTAAAAAAAAAGGTTAGTGGGTGCTACAAAGAAGGATTGAGTGTCTTTTTCTATTACTGCTATTTTTATTTGCCATTGTTAATCCATGAAAGTATCATTTTAGAGACATAATTTTGGTTCTGCTATTTAACTGAATCATTTGTCAAGAAACGCTTGTTTTAAGAGAATAATAACTGAAAAAGTGTATTGTTAAATTATGCTGAAATATCTGGATAAAAAAAAAGTCAAGACATAGTGTATTTTACTGAAGCAATTATTTCAAAACCCAAGAAAAGAGATTTGTTTGAATTTCCATTGTGCCTCTTTACTACTTCATCCTGTTTAAACTTTTAATTTTCTGTTAGTTTAAAAACATGTTATTTTATTAGATAGAATGGCATTTTCTTCACCTGAGAGAGTATGGAAAGGGAGAATGTAAACATAAGAGTTATTATTACTATTTTCACTGTTGAAGAATAACATATATTATTGTGAGATAATGTATCTGAAAGTAACAGAAATACAACCTGAATGGAAGTTAATGATCTGTTAATGAGTTCAATTTTAGCATTCTTACTTTTACTTTTAATTTGGACAATTTTAATAGATTGATGAATTTTAAATAATGCTTTTTGAATTTAACCATATTTTGAATTGTCTCCATATTTAAGCATTTGTAGATGGTTCCATTGGCTGTGACGGTTCTCAGGTGATTCTCCCTGAAAAGAAAATATCTGCTTATCAGTGGCAAGAGGTGATGACCCAATGACTGGTAAGACTCTCCAATGACAAAAAAAAAAGGGGGGGGCAACCTAAGGCAGAGCATCACCGCCATGAAAACCTGCCCAAGAAGGTTTGATATAGGTTTAAGGAAGTGGATTAATGCTCTTAAGTCATAAGCATCAAAAAGGAGGTCTTGAAGAGACCTGCTAAAAAATTGTGAGTGCACTCAGCCCGACTGCATTTTACTAACCGCTTTACTAAAACAACTTATCACAGTGTTAAATACCAAGCATTCTGTCACTGTGTCATCAGGGGATCATATCCTGTGTAGAGGATTATTTATAGATTGGTTTTGGGGTAAAGTTTTGAGAAGCCGTTGCAGACAAAGGAGTGCCTGACTTATTAAAGAAGTATTAAACAAACCTGGGAATGCTTATATGATAATTTAATTAGATTGGAAGATGATTTATTACTTTTATTTATGCTTTTATTGAACTCATGTACATTTTAATAGTAATGAAGAATGGAAAAAAAAACATGGTGGTGAATAAAGATTAAGATTGTTTGTCTTGTTTGTTTATAACAATTTAAATTAAGAAATGGGGTGCATGGTTGGCTAAAATTGGTATAACGATTTAAACAACAATTCTGGTGTTGATACAATATGTAGATGATCTATTGATTTTTTTAACAACATTAGAGCAATGCCACCAAGATTCTATCAAAGTGCTGAAGGGGGTCACAAGGTCTCAAAAGAGAAACTGCAGTACTGCTTACCACAGGTAGAGTACTTAGGACGAATCATTGCGCATAACACTAAAGCTATTTCAGCAAGTCAATTGGAAGGCATAGGTAAAGCACACCAACCACAAACAGTGGGACAAATGATGACCTTTTTGGGCATGATGGGTTTTGGTGCTGATTGGATAGAAAATTATGCTATTAAACAGCTCCCTTAAGAGCACTGATGAAACAGACAGGGCATCAAAATCTCAGAGCTAGACTAACATGGGATACGGTTGCGTTGATAGCCTTTGAATCATTGAAAAAAGAGCTTCAGGCAGCTCAAGCTCTAGCAACCCCAGACTATACTAAACCATTTCATCTGTATGTTGCCGATAAAAGAGATGGATATGCATCAGCTGTCTTAATGCAGGAGGCCTGTAGTGGAAGAAAAAAGCAACCAATAGCTTATTATAGCACCAAATTGGATAATGTAGCACAAGGCTATCCGCCATGCTATCAAGGTTACAAAGCTTCCACTGTGACAATGGGCTATTCAGTGATAATTTACACTCATCACAAAGTAACAGAGCTATTAGAGCAAGGTTGATTTATAACTCAAGCCAGATGTTTGACACATTCAACATTGTTAACTTACCCAGACATTACCATAAAATTATGTACAACAATAAACCCTGCCATTTTCATCCCTCTAGAAGGAGAGGGAACACCTCATGAATGTATAATAGGCTCTCTAGCCTTTACTCGCCTAAGATCAAATCTAGAATCAACAGCAATCATTGATGCAGAAGCAGATTATTTTGTAGATGGGTCATGTTTCAGAGACCATCTACGAAATCATGCTGAATATGCTGTTGTCAATAGAGAGCAACCATGCTGAGCACAATTGGCTGAATTGAAAGCATTGACTGAGGCTTGTCTACTGGCTAAAAATCAAACTGTTAATATTTATAAAGATTCCGCATATACACATGGACATAGGTGAAAATCACGGTGGGGGGGTGGGGTTGTCAGGACCCCTCTATCTGAGGGTTGTCCCCCCCCCTAAAATATCATTAAAATATATGTATTGTAAATAATATAATGATATATTCTTAAAATAATTTAAGAAATAAAATACAAATGCAAACAGGGCAACAACAAAAAAAACCTTGGTGTCCCCTTCAAAAATTGCTCTTGAGAATTGTTATGTTCATTGTCCCCCCAACATTTTTATGAAATTGTCGCCCCTGCACATGGAGTATGTCATTTATTTGGAGCAGTCTGGAAACAAAGATGGTTCAAAAATACTGATGGGATACCAATTCAACACAGTGACCAAATAATTAAGCTAATTTCAGCCATGATGCATCCAAAGAAATTGGCTATCATCAAATTTTTTTGTGTCAAGCACACAAAAAAGGCAATGATTTTGTCAATCAAGGTAATAACGCTGCAGATTTACATGCCAAAAAGGCCTCAGGATGCCAAGTAGCAGTAATGGCAACTGTATCAGTTTTGCTTCAGCCTCAACCACAAATAGATGACGTCGCACGTATGCAACATCAAGCTGGCCCATATGAACATGCAGTGTGGCAACAAAGAGGTGCGAGTAGAGATGTAAATGGTATATGGCGATCCCATGAAGGCCATATTACTGCTCCAACAGCATTCCTTAACATTTTAATCTCAGATGTGCATGGTTTTGACCATTGGAGATTAGAAAAATAAAATGACAGGGATATTGGTCCCCAAAATTGTACAATAAAATAAGCCCCATTTGCAACAGCCACAAAGCCCTGGGGAAGGATGCCTTTTAAATTGTGAAAACCAAACTCTAGTTTTTCCTAGGATAAGAACATTCGAGGACCAAACAGTAGCCACAGCTGACTACTTTTGGATCTGTGGAGGAAAACGATTGCAGGCTACATTACCCAAAGGTGTACCTAAGTAAGGCAAGTGCAAGAAATAACTGTTAACATGGGACCCAAAAGAATATGAAACCAAGACTGAATCTAGAGAAACTGTACAGAAAAAACAGAGCTGACTGTTGTACTTATATTGCAAATAATACAGCTCCTGATGGATCCTTTACCATGGCAATGAAAAAATTTAAAAGCTTTTGAGACAAAGATACTGCGAATGCTGGGAGAGATCATCATATTGGAAAATGGTTTGACAAACTATTTGGATCCTGGGGAGAATGGCTTACTTAAGTAGGAATAATAATGGCTGTAGCTATTGTTTTTTTTGTAGTGTTATTCCTCTCCTCAGATCAATGATGGCCAATGCTGCAGCCAAACAGATGCTCAATGTGTTTGTAAAGCCATCTGGAATTGATATTGGGTTGACTGTATGCCCTGGACTGGATGAGCTGGTTGAATTCTAGTAAAATCCTGGAATTACCAAAGAATGGTGGGGAAGGGGAGCCTTTTCTTTTGACTATTTATTTTAAATATTCTCTTGTTTTTGGATAAACAGGGAGTCAGTATACTCATTGTATTTTCTTTTATAATAAAATTAAGTAATTGGATAGAATAGGCAGGAAGATAGAGGTTATTATGTTTATTATTTTGGCATGCCTGGTCTGAAGCAGATCAGTAATGAGGTAATGTAACCAGAATGTACAATTGTAAGGTTTACTGTGATTATGTGCACTATATGCACTTTTTGAATGTTCTGATAATCTCAGAAGGTACTTGTAACAGGTTCTGTTGATGAGGACACGAAGTGAGTAGCTCCTCTCAAGGTAACTCTTTTATTTACAATTATACAATTATACTTCCCTCTCTCCGGAGGGGCACTTGACCACACCCCTGCTGCCACAGTACTATTAATCAAGTAATTTGTTGTAGATTGAAAATAGTATGCATTTATGACTTCTAAAAACTGGAAAGTGCTACTGGAGTTTCAGAGAATTAAATATCACAAAGGCAGGATCGCCGAACACCTCAGTGCTTACCAGAAAGAGCAAGACTCTACAGGTGGTTTAAAAACCCGCTGTCTGCTCCAACACCACCAGATAGCACTCCAGGCTCCCTGGAAATGTCTGTGAGTTCCTCTGGCATCATTGGATATATCATATGCTGAAACATATACTTAAATTGTCTAATCACTGTAGTATGTTAACCTATGGAAATAAGTCCAATCACTGATGTACTCTACATAATGCAAGGCCACCTTTGCATGCACATGCTTTATACAAGAATTTGATTGCCATTTCCCTCCAGAAAGAACTTAGCTAGGGAGCAATGAGAGCTTTTAATTCCTTCTAGTCAAATGTGAGGGGAGATGTTTGGTCTTGTTTCTCCTCTGGAGTGTAATTCCAAGAGAGCAGTCATTATTAGAGGAATGCGTGACTTCTATTGGTCAATTGGATGAATGAAGTATACTGCCCTGGGAGGCTTCTGGGAAAGAAACGATAGAAGGTGAGACTTTTTTTTATAAGTCTCAAAGGAGTGACTATATAGAAGATTTTTATATCAAAACATAGAAAAGAACTAACATAGAATAGCCTGGACTTTGTGCAATCCAGGAAAGTGCATATGTGGTAACTAAAAGTGCTTATGCTGAAAGGAGCACACTGTGCACCCAGTTGTAGCAGAGACAATGAAGGAACACAGCAAGGTTAAAGATGAACAATGATCAAAATTACTGTAATATGTTCATGTGGCAGGGCGGAGGGTGGGGCCGGGTCATGATTCTCCACACCCAGTCCCTTATCAGGCTAATGAAGCCTCCAAGAGGGATAACGGCCAACTGTGGAGGATGGTGCGGGAGAGAGAGATCGTTTATGGACATGTCCGTCACGTGTGTGTTTGTCTTTTGTTTATCATTAAAACATTATTTATATTGTCAAGCCAGTTCTCACCTCCTCCTTTCCATTGAGCTGTGTAACACTGGTGCCAAAATCCGGGAAGGAGGAAAAATACGCCGTAGTAAAGTTCTCGCCACTACCGTCCACCCCAACTCTCGCCTCCTCCTTTCCATTGAGCTGCATTACAGTTCAGATCGTTATATTTTATTTACTCTGTGACGGCCCTATCAACCACCAGCATCTAAAGTGGTGGTAATGGGTTTTGTTTTTACAAATAACCACAAACACATTTTCTTTAGATATGTTTATTCTTTTCATAAATTATGCTAATTGTTTCCAATCTGAGTGTATGCATTTTGGTTAATAATAGTATTCATTTGATCAGAATTGTTTTAGTTATACCAGTCTTTTGTTTCTCCACATGCTCCTGCTGCTGAGTCATCTGCCAAAAGTAGAGCTAGAGTTTGAAACTGCATTTTATGCTCCACCATAGGAAGTGGAAGGAACCAACTCCTGGCAGTGGGCAGGGGGACTCTGAACTACAAAATACGTAACAACACAGCAGCATGTGGATAATTTGTTTGGGTTAGACTAATATTTGGTTTTGGAAGTTTTGTTTGTTTAGTAATGTCTTATGGTTAGCTGTTGGTTTTATTTTGGGTCTTGGTAATTGTAGTAAGTCAAGTTTTCTCCCCTTTGTGTTTGGTGTAGGCTAGCCTTTCTGTATATATACCCCTCCTTCTGTGTAATTCAGGAGGTCAGGTTTGTTATGTTAAGATGTATATTGTAGTCTTGTTATGTTGACCTCAGTTTTGTTAAAAGACACACTTTAAGTACTTTATGTTTAAACTTTAATTGACATAGTTGGCTAAATAAAGCCTAAACTCTCTTAACAACAACTGTGTGTCCTTGCCTTTACTGCTTGGTCCCTGACAATTGGTGGCAACAGTGGGATCTTTCAGTAGAGGACACAAGAGGTTTAGTTTTTTTTCTTCTCTACACCACCCCTTCTTTGTTAGAATGTCACAAGGAAGAGGAGGGAATAGAACTGGAGGTGAACGAGGGCTGCAACCAGAAACTGAAGACCGAGCAGACAATGAGGCAGATGAAGGTGGAGGCACTGGCATGGAGGACAAAGATATAGCAGAATCAACCATCGCTGACCTGGTAAACCTCTTTCGGACTCACATGGGGCAGCAGCAAGCCTGTGAGACCTGATGGGATCAGGAGGCAACCAGGCAAGAAAAGAGCTTCAAGGCACTTCAACACCAGTTCAGTCTTCAATTGGAGGTTCAGGCAAGGACCTCACCTGTATCTGGATCCTCCTCTCCCCAGCAAAATCCCCAGAGTGATGAAGCCCAGGGCAGTTCACCATTTCAGGCGGCTTATCCACCAAGAGCCCTCCAGCAGGGTGAATCTCAGTATGGTCAGTCTCAGTCACGTTTTTTTAAAGAGCCTAAGCTTCAAAAATTAACCGATACAGACGATATTGAACATTTTCTTGTTCCCTTTGAAAGGATAGCCGTGGCCTGTCAGTGGTCAAAAGAAGGTTGGGGCTTTCGGCTTATTCCATTGTTGACTGGTAAGGCTCAAAGTGCCTATGTATATACATTCAACTTGGAACTCCTGACTTTGTGAGTTTTCTTACTAATAGGGAAGAACAGTTCTCCACACTCCATGACACCCTCTAAACACAAATGAGGAACTGGCTCTGGCATTTTGAAGTCAGTGCCCCACTGATAGTCTAACTGTCATGATGTCCAGAGACCCAGTGAGTATCAACACACTAGCATGTCATAGCTACTGCATAGCCTCATTTCACTGCCAGTTTTATCATGCATATATATAGCCTGAAAATATTGCGTTGCGTTACCATAAACTAATCGAATTGGATCTACAGTATGAAAATATTAAATTGTTTCTAAATTCCCTGTATTATAAATGTAACCTTGTTTGGTTGCAATAAATTTTGTCAGGAAAACAGTGAAGTAAAATTAGTCTACACTTGTTAGACTGTATTAGTCTTGAGTAATTGTTGCTTTGAAGTTGGAAACATGTCGTAATAAGACAGAGATCAAATTTCTGTTGATTGACCAATTCACAGGGCCTTGACTTGAGTGGAAAATACGCATGGCTTCGGGGGGGGGGTGGGCATTACTACATAGACACAACCCCGGGGATACTTGTACCTGGGATACTTCCTCCCTGCTGAATCTGTCTACCAAATCTACCGACCCACAGAGATTCACAATGTTGGCAGAGATTAAACTTTTTACTGTTTGAATTAAAGTGTGGAGTAGTTTATTTTACTGTTAGTAGCTTATGTGATGAAACAAAATTGACATTAGGAACATTTTAGCAAAATGTATGCAGGAATACAGAGTTGAGTCAGCATTTTAACACATACAAAGCCAAAAATCTCTCTGGTTTATAATGTTTTATTTTGTCAAGGCTAAAAGTCAAAGTCCAGTTTTTCAAGGTCTCAGGTTTGCATTTCTGTATGTCTCACCAAGAAAGTAATCGACATCTTGAGGGTTTAAGTACATTTCCAGCCAAACAAAAGTATACAAGCTTTGATGAAGCCTATAATATCAATTTAAAATTAGTATGCCTAGTATGCAGTGGCATTAGAAATCTGCACCAAAATGGATGGCAATGGCTGTGGTAGGTGAAAAATTAACAGGCCAATTCAGGAAAGGAAATATAATCCAAACCATCAGTAGTAACCTTCAGAACATCTCCATTCTTGCTCTCATCTCTCACAAGAGCAAGGGCGGCCCTGACAACGTCATCAACACTGTAAATAAAAATGCAATGACATGTCTGAACAAGACTTGTGAAGAATACAAAAAACATAAGAAACAATCTCATCATGAATGTGATTCACAGTCTTACTATCTAAACTTTGTTATGTTTTGCTGCTTCTCAGCTGAGAAGAAAAAGATTGTAAACTCACTCCAAAATGCCGTTCCTCTCTATCCACTTCTCAGCAATTTCCTTTAATTTAAAAAGCTCTCCTATGTTCTCTTCTATATTCTGGGCAGACAGAATGCCGGTGTTCACAAAACCTGGACAGATAACGTTGATTCTCATTCCAGTGTTGGTCAGCTTGAGAGCAGCCTGTTGACACATGCGAAATATTAATAACATTTGTACAAGGTGCTTGAAGTACTTGGATTTGGCTTTTTCAAATTTAAGTCCTGGAAAACCCTTGAAAATAGCAATGGTTAACAAGAGGTTCTTAAAAAGTTCTTGAATGATAGAAAATCATAAAATATGTTGCTTAAACCATTTAGTAAATTAAATGTATTTATTTATTTTCGGAAAAACACAACAGACGATTAGACCACTGCTGAAGCACCCCCAAAGATAGCCCTGTCTCACAAAATAGGTTATTTCTGACAACATTTTGGTCAATATTAAAATAACCTTTAATGATACGAAATGGATAGACTCTGTTTTGCAAATAATGTAAAAGAATGTTTGTCCCTTGATTTCATGGCATTGGTGTTATCGTTGTTAAAACCCTTTCTTTGTTATGTTTTACTTTATTTTTTTCAAATACAAAAAGTTGTGGAACATAATTTTTAATGTCAAAGTTCAGAGGCTGCTTAAATATGAATATAGTGATTTATCCCAGCATGTTAAAAATTTATTAATCCACATTTTAACTAATATTTTCACACAAAAATATTTGGTGTTGTACCCCATTGAACCCTCATTTGTATTAACTTATGTGTTAACTTGCTTCATTCATAAAACAAATTTAAATAATAATAAAAAAAAAACAACAGCCAAATTGTCCTTTATGAATAAAAAGTAAACAAAATTATTACCCTCAACATTTATAGGCAAAAACTGAAAATTTAAATATTTTGAAAGTTGGAAAGTCAATATTTTTTGATGAATGTGTAGTAAAAGATGCACATTAAGATATGTTGTGCTTGTAATAAGTGGTGTTTTAAGAAAATAAATTAACTGAATTAATTAAATGTTTTTATTGATTATGCTTTTGGGGATTTTACCTTACCTTTAGTGTGTAATATAGCTGTTTGTGCATGTAAAAGGTCTGCAAAGGGAGTTATTCTCTCCTTCAGAAAACACTGCTCCTGAACTTCCTGAAACACCACAAGTAAATAAATAAATGACGTATGAGGCCGACAAATGCGATCTCCGGAGGACGCAGCCTTCCAAACCAGACACAGCCCTGGTTTGCAGTCCAGCCATTACTACAGTGACATAGCTACATCACTATGTAACACATTAGCATAATGCCTGCCTAAGGGCTACTTCGGTTATAGTAAGGGGCGTTACATTTCCGACACACACTCTAAGCGGTTGACCAATCACAATAGATTGGGCCAGCTGACCAATCAGAGCAGACTGGGCTTTTCGGAAAGCGGGGCTTTAAAGAGACAGGAACTACAACAGAGCGTTTCAGCCATAGAGTGAAAAGAGGTGCTGAAGCAATGTACAGTATGAGAAAAAAAAATCGTGTTTTTTGAATATTAAATCATGTAAACCTATTCTAGCGGACCACCAAAATAAAATTATGAACCTATAAATGAGCTGCGCCAGTCTGGGGAGAGAAAAAAGAGGTAAGGACATCCACCTGAGATGAATTGTGACTAATTGCCGTTTCTATGGAGATAAAAGAAGCAAACAAAAAACAAAACAAACAAAAAGTCCTTGAATTTAAATTTCAAGAATCTGTACAAACCCTGTAATGACTAACGTTGAAATGACCAAGACTGCCATCACCCCCAGCCTTCACCAAAACTAAATACAAAATACTTACTGCTATAGCACGGCTGAATCCCACCACTGCATATTGAGTTGCTGTGTAGACGGGTGTCATTGGCATACCGTATATACCTGTGACCAATATTCATAAGTTCAGTCAAAACATGACCACAACTATGCAGAATGTACTTTATGTGTAATATATCTCATTTATTTAGATAACATAGTTTTTTCTTTACAAAAGCTGTTCACACCCCTAAGCCAACACACGTTTTATTCTATCTTGTTTCTTTCATGATAATTCTCCCAATAGTCTTAAACTGGAAACATGTAGGAAGCACTTTCAAACCTGCGATGGATGAAATGTTCACAATGACTCCTTCGTTATTTTCCTTCATGTGTTCCAGAGCTAGATAGGTTCCCTTGATCACGCCAACCTGTATTGGCCACAAGAACAACAAATCATGTTGACAGACTTACAGATACATGGACAAATACATAGGTGCATCGTTGGATGGTTAAATCCTACCAGGTTTACTGCAACCATTTTCTCCCAGTTAACTTCATTAATGATCCCTGCATTGTTGTACATAATGTCTATACGGCCAAACCTTTCCTCAATTTTCTTAAAAGCTCCTGGAAAGGAAAACGCAAAGGATTCAGAGAATATTCAGGATCTCGTTGCAATATTCTGCAGCAAAGTCATGCTTGATGTGGTTTGTTCTGTAACTAAATAATTACAACAAAAAAACAAAAACAACAAAAAAAAAATAATTCAGAGGGTTTAACACTGTAATCACTGAAGAAGTCTGGAAAAACCTGAAAATTCATCATGTGATGAAACATCGGCAGCGAAAAATTCAACTCTGTCTGGTCCATATTCTTTGTCCAGTGCCTCCTTCAACTCCTCTCCCTGCAGTTTATCCACATCAATGATGGCCACCTGTAATTAAAAGAAATCATTATACACCATTAAAGTACTTTCTAGTATACTTATTAAACTGTAGTATAATACTGTACAGAAAAGTACAATCAAGTATTGTACATTACGTATAGTTTAGTAGGGCTGCATTGTAATTGCGATTACTCATTTATTTATTTTTTTCAATTAAAGGAATATTCTGGGTTCAATGCAAGTTAATCTCAATCTTTCAAAAAAGCAAAAGGTTAGAGTGAGGCACTTACAATGGAAGTGAACGGGGACAATGTTTGGAGGGTTTAAAGGCCGAAATTTGAAGCTTCTAATTTTATACACTTACATTAATTCTTCTGTTAAAACTCATGTATTACTTGAGCTGTAAAGTTGTTTAAATAATACATTTATACAGTCATTTTAGGGTTTGTAGACACCACATTGTCAAATTTGCAATAACTACTTAAAAAGTTTAGTAAGTGATTGTATCACACTAAAAACATGTTTACATACATACTGTTTATGTCTTGTGCCTTTTTGTACCGAACCTGGGATATTCCTTTAATTGTGCAGCCATGTAGTGTAGTATACAAGTATATTCCAGTCCAGTGTAGTTCATCATATATGGTATAGTATAATGTAGGGCAGACAGTGCCGTTGTAATTGATAGTTCCAGTCCTCCAAATCTGGCTGCAATTTATTATTCTCACCAAATATTCTATTGCCATGAAAGGCTTGAAGCTTTAGAAAAATGTTGCTATGTTAACATGTTTGAATAAGGCCATTGTAAATTCAAATAGTAATCTAACATTTATTTGACTTTGTGACTGGCAAGCATTGCACCAGTAGTAAAGTATAGTGAAAGAGTATTGTGTTGTATTACAGTTTGTAGAGTTTGGGAATCAACATTTGTACACATGCATGCAAAAAACAGTTTCGATAATCAATTTACCTTTGACCCATTTTTTAGGTGCATTTCGACCAAGTTTTTGCCCACTCCTTGAGCTCCTCCAGTCACTACAGTCACTTTATTCTTTAGATCCATAATCGGCCACACACCTGTGAAAGAAACATATCTGCTTAAACTACTATCTTCACTGAGCAAATGAGCAACATGACAAATGTACAATATATAGACAACTTCATTGAGTGTAGATGTGGTGTTACATGAAAGCACTGACATGGCAAAAAACTCTAACCCCAAAATACACACAAGTCTTACTGTACCTGAGCAACAAAACACAGTCAGCTACCAAGATGTACAACTCATGCACTGGAGAAGGTACCAAATACTAGTGAAAAACTGAAGCTTATATTGCAGATCATTCATAAGTAGTTGCAATAGTAAAATAAAAACTTGTTTGGTTTGCATGTGCTTTGAATGGTAAATATGTCTTGAGGTGTCTCATCCTGCAAATCATGTATTGTATGACTATGTTAAATTGATGATGCAAAATCACTACTTTTTTGTGTAAAAGCCATTACATTTACAGCAAATGGCTATATCCACAGTTAGGTTATCTTTAGGACCATAAATGTTACTTTAATAAGCCTCTATGTTCAGCAGAGTTAAGGATGAGGATGTTGCCTTGTTTTAGAATTCTGTCATAATTATGAACTCTATGATGTTTCCTCTCAGATGTCAATAAGACATTCAGCAGATGTCTTTGAGACGTTAATGATTTCGATTGTTTGTCAACCTGATCTTTTTTAAAGAGGTTTATCAGTTAATTAGACTGTCATGCTTTCCAGATGCAAATATCGAAAGCACACATCTCTGACATGTACGTGTGGTATCTGGGACCATACAATGATAACAGACAAAAAGCATCATAAAAACATTGTAAAACTATTCCATACGAATAATGCACTTTATTTCAAGACTTCTAAAGCCAGGAATGGATGAACTACAAATTTGTACACTAAAAATATTGCTTGACAGCCATGATCACCATTCTCTATCATTCAAGGGAATAGTGCTAATGCCCAGAGGTATGCTTAGGTGTATGTGAATTCTCTGAGGTGATTATCTACCGTGAGAAACCACATCAGTAGACATTTTATAAAAGCTTTGACAGGAACGGGGCTAAAGGCACACCTTAAGGAAAGAAAAAGGTGACGAGGGGTAAAAAAAAAGGTATTGGGACAATAATGGTAGGGGGAAAAATTGTCAACTTATGCAAATACTTTTGAGACAGCAAGATGCTTTTATGATAAACAATTTAAGTTAATGTTTTATCAAAGTACCAACTACAGACAATGCTACACTATTTCCTGTTAAATTCAAACACATCTTACATTTCAAAAGTATTCAGTAAACAAATTAATGTCCATTGTGTCTGGATCAGTGAGCCCACTTTAAAGACAAACATAATGACAAACAGGTGTTTATGAAAGTGCCATTTAGTATATTAGGATAAAATAAAATGTATTTTACCTTGGGGCACATAATTAAGAAACAAAACAAACCATAAACAAATAAAAGGAAAATATCTAGCTATAAAGGCCAAGTTACAGGCAAGTAAAATACAGAGAGCACTCCCTCTCTCTCTCTCTCTGTCTCTCACTATGAACTATAAAGGTATGAATTATTAGTATTATCTTTCACTTTCCCATAATATTGTTACATTCCTTTGTAGTAAATATCAGCCAGTTAAAAGAGTGAGTGAGGAGTGAATTTGTCAAGATGAGCTGACCAACAGCAGGTAGGCCTTACTACATCTCATTTGAATACTTATGGTAGGTACACTCCCATTTTTGGGGTTTCTGTCTGCATCTAAAGTTGTGTGTTCAGTCAGTATAGTGAAAACTGCTAATCTTTAAAACACAACACTTGCTGCAGGTAAGATGTTATTCAGTTTTCTTGAGCTTAAAATCAAAGCAGAGTTTTGTATTTTTATATCTCTGTAGGCTGTCTTTCCACTCAAAAGAAGAGAAACAGGCTGCCTTTGACGTCTAATCCCTCTGAGAGTGATCGCTTTTCTGATAACCACTACCGTGAGATACAAACCTTCTCCTCATCCTCCTCTAGTCCACTTGGTATGTGCTTTTCTTTGCATCAGTCTCATATCTAATGATAAATAAATTACTTGACGCTAAAATATGTTTTTTTTTCCCCAAGGTCTGATGCACCAAAGAACGTTAGGTAATTAGTTAATACACTGTAAAAAAAAAAAAGAAAGTATTTTGTCCAGGTTTAATGGGTCAGATAAGGTAGAAGGTAATGGCACATTTTCATTGGCTCACATACTGTAGTTTAAAATGTTACAGCAATCAGAAATGGGAATCTTTGTCACAGGAATTCTTTAACAAAACTTTCTGTCACTATGTATTCATGAAAGAAAGTTATTAGGATTGAACAACATGAGGGTGAGTAACAAAGACAGAATGTAGAATTGTGGGTAAATAAATAGCCAAATAATTTTGGAACGCTGTGAATTTTTTTTTTATAGGCAACCATAAGGTGCACTCAGTAATTTTTCGCTAATTAAAATGTTTTGCATATCAGAATCAGAATGAGCATTATTGCAGAGTATGCTTACACACAAGAAATGTATCTTGGGGACAGAAGCTTCCAGTGCACAAACAATACAACAACAAGATAGAGATAATAATAAAAAAATAGAATAAAAATAAAAAGCAAGTAGAATATATATATATATATATAAAATAAGACAAATATATATACTGTTTGTATATACATTACTGTGCAAAAGTCTTTGCACATAAGCTGTTTCACAAAAGCATTCGTCTTAAGATGGTTATTTATATCTTCAGCTTTAGTGTGTCAATAGGAAATATCAATGTTAGACTGCCAAACATTACTTTTGGAAATATAAATTATTAGAATAGAAGAACAGAAAAAAAAAGAAAAAAATTTACGCATCTAATCGCAATGCTTTCCTGAGAAATGCAAGCTTGTAGTACCACCTGTTTACTCCAGAGGGCAGTAAGTGAAATTTCAGCTGTGTGAGCAACACATAGTTTATACTATGAACAAAACATTAACAACCCTTAAGCGGACACACAACATACATGTGTGAACCAAGGGATCTCAAGATGTGTTTAAAGATTGAGTATTAAATTATATTTAACTTGACTATTTTATTTTTATGACGCAACACACCCGAGACGCGACACAAGCACGTCTGACGCAGGTTGTATGGTTTTTACCTCACAAATATTTAATTACCAACAAGGTTAAGGAGGTGTCCTTTAAACTGTTACACCGTTTTTACCCAGTCAATCTTTATTTAAGAAACATGCTCCCTGAAATAGATCCACTTTGCTCCTTCTGTAATGCTTTTTTGGGAATATGTCCACGCTGTAGTATTTTGGAGAAAATTTTGTTTGTTTGTACGTACCTCTATTTCAACTAGTTTTTCTTTGCTATATAAAGACATTTTATTTGGTTTTCACAGTTTTGATAA
Organism: Xyrauchen texanus; assembly: GCF_025860055.1. NCBI lineage: Eukaryota > Metazoa > Chordata > Actinopteri > Cypriniformes > Catostomidae > Xyrauchen > Xyrauchen texanus. Next base: position 41,127,709 of record NC_068279.1, read on the forward strand.
CTTAAGTTAATATTTTCTGATTAATCTGTTTATTGTTCTTGCCAAGTTTTTTATACATAAGTGTAAATTTATGTCTATAAAGCCCCTATTTGCACTTTTTTGTAAAGACTTGAAATATTATTTAAATACTCTTTGTATCTCCAACAACTCCAAAGCATTGGAAAGCATTGCACTATGTAATGAATATAATGTCTTGGCATTATTGTAAAATATATCTGTAATATTGTGTACTATGTACACCTGGCTTGTTTCTAAAAAAAAAAAAAAATGTCTGACTCAGGTGTACATTGACGGTTCTTAAACAAACCCTCATAATAAATCTCCAACTGATTGACAAATTCACTTGTGAAATGGATTGCTGTGAACTGTGTGCCAATGATTGACTTATGATCAATAATATGGTAGTAAACAATATATTGTATTCTAAAGCCACTTTTTGTATCGTCTTATCAGTGATTAAGTCTTCTGCTACAAGAATGTAATGCATTTTAATTATCTGAATAGATAATGTTTGTGTGTAATATGAACCAGTTGGTGATGTAAAGTGAATCTGTTAGTCATTGTTTACATAGAACAGTGCTCTATGAGTTTCCACATTGGATACATACTGTTTAAAATGTCGGAGGACATCGCTGTTTCTGTAGTGAAAGACATCTGCGCACCGGCTACCCCGAAATAGAGAGGAATACTTAGACGTCTATATTCCACTGAGAAACCTGTCCTTCAGAAAGCTCTGCTTGAGTGTGGCAACAGGTGATCGCACACGCTTTCTCTCTCTCTCTCTCTCTCTCTCTCTCTCTCTCTCTCTCTCTACACACACACACACACACACACACACACATCCATCCACCTATCCTTGTTTATCCAATAACTTGAAATGGCACTAGCCGTGATACTATTTCTGAAGTGAACTTTTTGAATTACTAATGGAGGCTTGGATGCATCATTTGTTTTGAAACAGCAACGGCAGATTCTGATTCGTAGTGTAATAAAGTAGTTCCATGCACAAATGCGTTTTTATGACTACTCGGTTTTTTCTTATTTTTTAAAATTTACTTGTTCATTGAACTGTTTTATATAAGCGATATCACACTCGCAATCATGCTATATGGCCCTACATCAGCACTGCTGATGATTTCCTATAGTACTGCCGAATCACAGCAGTGCTTATGAAGGGCCATATCGCACTCTTGCTCGTGTGATAATGCTTAAATATATATATATATATATATATATATATATATATATATATATATATATATATATATATATATATGATTCAGCAGTATTGAACCAAAGAGAGCACATGTTACACTACTCTTTGTCTCTCTCCACTGGCTGCCAGTTGATGCATGTATTAAATTCAAGCCTCTGATGCTGGAATATAAAACAGTCACTGGGTCTGCTCCAGCATACCTAAAATAATTTATGCAGATCTACCCTCCCGCCAGAAGCCTGCGGTCGGCTAAGGAACGTTGCCTTGTTGTACCGACACAAAGAGGCACCAAAACACTTTCCCGGACTCTCAGTTTCATCATACCACGTTGGTGGAATGACCTTCCCAACTCAATCCGTGAAGCTGACTCACTCCCTGTCTTCAAAAAAAAAAAACAGCTGAAAACACATCTTTTCCAAAAGAACTTAACCAGTCACTAAAGATCTGTTTTGTATACTATTCTGATGCTAGTGAAACTATGTAGTATGGCACTTTTCGTACAAATGTCTCCTTAAGATGATTCGCTTATGTGTTCCTCTTTTGTAAGTCGCTTTGGATAAAAGTGTCTGCCAAATGAATAAATGTAAATAAATGCAAATGAATAAATGTCTGTAATTGTTGTGTATTGCCAGATCCAAAAAAAATTTTTTTTAACAACATGTCTAAAACTACTTGGAACAACTCCACTTGCTAATGAGCTGTTAATTATAACTGTCACACTGGAACTGATGGTCATGAAAACTTCTTTAAGAAGGCGTGGAGAAAGAACATCCAGGTTGTAACTGGAACACTTAATCTTGGAGACTACATCTGCTAACTGTGCTGATGTAACTGGTTCAAAGTGTGTCAGGGAGCTGGACAGGGAAGGAATTAGTGGTTGATCAAATTGTGAAGGTACAACCACACCTTTAATCTGCTCAATTTTGTGAGTAAAGAAGTTTAAAAATGTTTCACAGGTCTCTTGGGTGGCATCCAGAAAAGCATTTCTAGTTGGGTTTAAAACAGAATCAATTGTTTTGAAAAATAGTTCTGGTCGATTTGCGTTATCAGAGATTAATCTAGAGAAACACTTAGCTTCCTCTTCCTTTACAGCTCTCTGATAGTTTGTTTAACACTGTTTTAAAATATCATAAGAGACCTGAAGCTTGTCTCTTTTCCACTTTCACTATGCACTTCTGCACTCTTTTCTGAGAGCACAGGTGATGTCATTTAGACAAGGCTGTGAAACACCCTTATTTCTCCTTGGCTTGGCTTCAATGGACAGCATACATGAATATTAAAATCCCCAAGAATCAGGAGTCTGTCACCGCATGACACCAGTCCAGAGAGAAAGTCCAAAATTGGTTGGATGAAATCCTTATTAAATTTGGGAGGTCTGTACAGAAGTGCACAGAAGGCAGGACCCAAGATGTCAATCTTTAACAATTGGACCTCAAAACTGGAATATATGTCCATAGGCAGATTTTTTTTTTTTAAAACAGTGGCAATGCCTGGGGAATTTAAAAAGTCACAGCCTGGCGGTGTTAGATCCCCCAGGGCCATTTTTTTCTTGTCTCAGTGATGAATAAAAATACATTTGGCAATGTTTCCACAGAGGGGGGAAGGGTGCGTCTGTGAGAATCTGTGGTATACACCTGTAATTCCAGCGGGAAAAATGAGTTTCTACCTTGTCTGGCATAGGAGTGGAGCAAGCAAATAAAAAGGCAAGGACAGGACAATCTGAATCATTCTAAAACTTCTACACTGCTAGGTATCTCTCACAGCTTTGTTTTTGTAAATTAATATAAGAGCTAGATTCAGTGTTTTTGAAGCACAGGGTACGTGCCTTACCAACAGTGAATTTGAAGAAGGATTTGTCAGAGTCAGACAATGCTTCTGAAATCGATGATGTTGTGGAGGACCCTGATTATGTTGGATCCTCCTCTGATGAGAGCAATGCTCCTGAGGATGGCCCTTCTGAATACTCACAACCACAAGTGGCCCCTGTTGCTCAGCTACCCAGACCGGGCAAATTTGTTTCCAAAAATGGAACATTGCCATGGTCCCTCTCACCACCTCAGCAAAAGGGTAGATTTAGCAATAAAAATACAATCAAAATGGTCTCAGGTTCTACCAGGTATGCAGTAAGCCATATACCATGTCTCTTGAAACTTTTCATGTCACAAGTCATACGCTTTGACAACAGGGAGGGAAGATTTCACATGAGGGATCATGACAAACTGGCAGCCACAAGGGATGTTTGGGATAGATGGGTTCAGTAACTGCCCCTCTTCTATAATCCATGTCCCTATGTGACTGTCGATGAATGTCTTGTTCCGTTCAGAGGAAACTGTCCCTTTCGGCAGTACATACCAAGCAAGCCTGCAAGATATGGTGTAAAAATTTGGGCAGCTTGTGATGCCAATAATAGCTATGTTTGGAAATTACAAGCCTAGAAATTAAAACCTCCTGGAGGTGCATCAGAAAAAAACTAGGCTATGAGAATTGTGTTAGACGTCACTGATGAGCTCTCTGGCCATAATGTGATATGTGACAACTTTTTTTACTTCATATGCACTAGGAGAAGAACTGCTGAAAAGAAAGCTTGCATTGTTGGGCACAATAAGAAGAAACAAGCCAGAGCTTCCAAAAGAGCTTGTTCAGACTAAAGGAAGGGAGACAACGTCGTCCATCTTTGCATTCACTGACATGAATCTCCTACACTTGTCTCCTACTGCCCCCCAAAAATAAAAATGTCCTCCAGATGAGCACATTGCAAACAGAGATAAATCTTTGAGCACCAGAGATGAAAAAAAAAAACAGACATTGTGTTAGATTACAAGAACACAAAAGGAGGGGTAGACACCCTGGACAAATTGGTTGCCACATACAGCTGTCAACGAAAAACCGCTCATTGACCCAATGTAATATTTTTCAACATCCTGGATATCAGTGCATACAATGCCTTTGTGATATGGTGTGCCATCAACATTGAGTGGTGTGGTGGCAAAATTAACCGGAGGAGAATATTCTTGGAGCAGCTAGGATATGACATGGTGAGGCCTCACATTGACAGGAGAGAGCCCATTCTTAGGTCATTTTTTGCTGCATCCACTGTGAAGGAAGTTCAAAGTCGGCCTGAAACAATCACTTCTCCAGCAGCTGCTGGAAAACGTGGACGATACCAGGTCTGCTCCAGAAATAATTATTCAAAGACTAACAAAATATATCTGAAATGTCAGAAGTATTTGTGTACAGCACACGCACAAATGATCTGTTCCTCTCGGATCCGAAGTTAGTCTTTTTTGGATTTCACCATTAGCATAATACAGTATCAAGAATTTTGTGGTATGACAGGGTTTTAGGAGAAAATAGTTTGGCCTTCCTTTTTGTGTATTATATGTTATATATGTATATAGAGAGATTCAAAGAAAAACTCTTTGAATATCAGCAGTTCAAGACATATTGGTATTGGCAAAATCTATTATAGAGAGCACATCAGTAATCTAGCTTTGGAAACATTGGAAGAAAAAACTGTTTGACTTAAGTAACAGTAATATGTGCCTGTTATTTTTTCACTAGCACTAGGGAAGAGAGGCTGCATCTGGGTGCCCTGTTGCCTGGAGGATACTGTAAATTTGCACATAGTTAGTCTGCCTCGTTGGTGAGTGTGTGAAAAAAGCACTTGCATTTGGACTTTTTTGTCAAATATCTATATCTATATCTATATATATATATGTTTCTATATACAATTTTTTATTATTATTTTGTGTAATCAAATGTTATGTGGTTATTTTTAGATTTCATTTTTTTTTTCTTCTGAAATGTACCCTTGAAATTTGCATGAAATGTACTTTTGGCTGTCCTGTTACCCAGATGATGTGTAAATACTGTAAATTTGCACATAGTTATTTTTCCTGGTTAGTGAATGTAGTAAAAAAAAGCACTTTTGCATTTACTTGATATATATATATTTTTTTTTTAATGAACAATGATATCTGACCGGGGTCATATTGACCCCAAACATAAGTAATGCTATTTTGGGAAAACTTTTTTCTGTTTTTTGTATTTATTTATTTTTAAAACAAAAGGGATATTTATATTTGTTCAGTAACATATTTAGAACATGTACAGCTATATTTTGTTCATTATTTTGTGTAAATTAAGAAATTATATGGTCATTTCTGTATTTAGTTTCTTTTCTGAAAAGCACATTCCTACTTCAGTAAATGTAGGAGTTAATGATACACTTATTTATATTCTGAGTTCAATAAGCTCAGGATAAATGGAAAGGAACATTTAAGCAGGAAAAAAAGGTTGATTTCATAATTATAATGATATTTTTCACACTTTAATCATTGGGGCAACAGTGACCCCAAACAACGAGGAAGTGAAGCAAATCTCAACAGAACATAAGGGTCATTTAATATTTAGTCCTTTCAGATGGAAACATTTACACATATAAATGATGTGATCCAAAGTGCATTTGAACAGTGAAACACTTTCTTATGATGTGTTACATTCATACCAGCAGACAGAGAAGTAAATTTGAGGTAAGTTTGGAGCAGAAGAAATAAAAATAAATCTTGTGTAAATGGTCAGCTTTACACTAAACTAAAATGCTGTTTCTAGCCATTTTACATGCACATGTTACCAGACACGATCATATTTTTTAATCAAGAATATTCATGTTGGATCATAATTTCTTTTTTCTAGTAAGACTGTAGAGCGGAGGAGGGTGGGGCCGGGCTGAAACAACACACGCCCGGTCTCCAATCAACCTGATGGAGGCGTGCGAGGGATAAAGGCGGCCAGGACGATGGTTTGAGAGAGAGAGAATGACAGGCAGCTGCTCTGTGTGTTTATGTTTGTGTGTTTTTTTAGTTCGGTTTATTATTAAAACTATTATTTATATCGTCTAGCCGGTTCTCGCCTCCTCCTTTCCGTTAACCCACTTTAAAAAGACTTTTGATATTAGGGAAAAATCATATTCTTGATCATTTTGAATCGTTTTCCTTAAAACAAGATCAGTTTGATTATCTTGTTTTAGAAACAACACTGCATAAGATATTCAGGTTTTTCAGAGAATGTATTTTTAACACTTAACAGTATTTTGTCTTACTGAACTGACAGAGTTTTTATAGTCAAAACAAGTGAAAAAATCTACCAGTGCTGAAGAAGTAATCCAAAACAGACATGCACAGACATTTTGGGAGCAGTGGCTCAAGTGTAAAAAAAAAAAGGGCACTTCTCATAATTATTGATTTATTTTTTTAAAAAAAAAAATTTTTTTAAACAAAACATTAAATATATTAACACAACTCTGACTTCCTTACCAATTTATTTTATTTCCCTTTATTTATTTTAGCTGAGTCTTCTGTTCATCACCACTCACCTCCACACAAGCCAAGAAAAACACAACTTGGATAGGAGCTGGGATCGGCTGCTGCCTGCCTGTCTGTGTGTCTGATGTGCTGATGTGTGCTGAACTGCTGCGTGGAGACACGGAGGAAGCGAGAGAGGGAGGGAGGCCATCGGAATTCTACAAAGTCTCATCTTTTTATTCAATAAATATATTTGTTTGACAGGGAAGCTGTGTGCAAATAGGAATATATATATATATATATATATATATATATATATATATTCATTTATAATAATAATAATAAAAAAAGGTGCCCTCTTTTGATTGTCATTTCTAACAGTACTGTCTCTGTTCACAGCCACACTTGACACTGCAGTTACAGTGGGAGAGCATGGAGTAAAGACATTTTCCATGAGGGGAGTTAAACATGTGGTCTAGTGTCTCTACTATGAAAGTGTGTGTTGGGGAATATCATTGTGATGCTATTTCCTCGTTCACTCGACATGGAATCAAAATGTACCCTCTTACATAACACACATTCCTGTGCACTATTCTTCAGGTCATATTATTAGTAGATTAAAAAGACAAAACAACAATAACTACAACAACAAAATGTCCACCTCCTCCATGTTCTAACCCCAATGGTAACACTTTAGTTTAAGGGTCCGCAATAATGCATTAGTTAAGCATAAATAAAGCAGTAATTAATAATGAATTGAATGTTTAGTAAGGCTACATTATCCATAATTTACAACTTATGAAATGCAACAAGTCCGCACAAAAATGCAGTAGTTAAGTATGAACCAGGCAGTAATTACTAATTAACTGAATGCTTAGTAAGATGATCTAAGCCATCTGTAAGGGTTCAAACAGGAAGGAAGCGGGTTGGCAGTCAAGGTAAATCAGCTTTTATTCAAGGGTTCAGCTTCATAAACAAAGAACAGGCTTTGCAGCTTCACAAACACTAAACAGAGTTTACAGATACAGAAGTGTTTTTTCAGCTTCACGCATCTCTCTCTCTCCCTCACTGGCATTCTCGGCTGCCTTTTCAAGCCCATCTCCATCGTCACTTTAACAAGAAGCTGGTGTTATGCATCATTTATCACCAGGTGATGGCCCTTACCACTTCCTCTCTCCCCAGTGACAGACACACGACCACGTCCCGTTCCACATACCATCATTTACAACTTCTTAAATATCCTATTATCCTGTTTCTGTATGGAAAGTCTTGCAGTTAATGCTCTATTTCTGTGACCCATCAAATATCATGTTTACAAACCAATATTAAGCAATAATGCATGCTAATTTGTACTGGCTGTACAAAGAGGTTATTTATTAATTGCTAATATCTTGTAATAAAGACAATTTGACCCCTTGTTCTAAAGTGAAAATTTGACCAACTGAAATTATTGCTTTGTTTTGCATTTATTAGGTGGTATTCAAGTATTTTACACAGTTGTTATGATGAATTGTTAAAATATTAAAATGCAAACAATGTGGCTTCCAGTTCTAAAGTCAAACATTTACTCACTAGTTATTGATTTGATTGACACTTTTAAAGGATTATATCACTTTAACCAACAATAAACTTGTTAAAATTAATACAGATTCTGCAGTCGTCAAGCATGTATATATTTTCTGTTTGCCATGGGACACAGAGTTTTCAGAATATATGCACTGCCATCCACGTCTCTTTCTGTGTATTTATGAATGTGGTCTACAAAAAGGGTAATAAAATGAGTTCTATTAAAGTTACTTCTTACAATTTCCTGTAATGATTATTATACAACTCTTCATTTGAATACAAGAACAGTGTGTAGTTGTGTTTGACTTGTGTTGTTTAAGCCTAGAGGACTTGATTTACATGTTGCACACTTTAAAAACAGGATTTTACTTTAAACCAGAACATTTGAATCTATTTTAAGGGAAGAGTAGCACAAAAAGAAGAAAGGGCCAATGAGAGTCATTTACTTTTCTGTAACATAATTATTTATTTAGCTTTTCTTACCTTTATGGACCTTTTGTGTTTTGGTTGGAGCAAAATGAAAGTTTTTACCCTTATAAACAAATGTTTTTTACACAGAAGTAAGTTCAGCAGAAATTCAGTTCAAAAACAGCATGTATTGTGATGCGTATCATATTGTGGCCTCTGTATTGTGATGCGTATCGTATCATGACATTGTTGGTGATAGACAGCTCTAGAAGTCCAGTACAGAACTTGGCCATTGGTTGAAGCAATGGTGTTATGTAAGGCCAGGACATTACACACTTAAGTTTTTTACACACTTAAGTTTTTATTTGCAACCTGACTTAGAAAGAAAGAATCCATTTAGCAAGTAAAAATCATCAGACAAATGTTTAAGCTCATCTTACACCAATGTTACTGTGATAAACGTTCCCTTTTAGTGCTCTCAATCGAATGTTATGCACACACTCAGGGGAGGCATTGCTGTTGGTGGTAATAATTCTCCAAAATTGCCATTTAACCTGTTTATAAAATGATTAAGAAGCAGACCTGCCCACATTCCTCCAAAGTTGGCTTTGATCAGCGATGACAAACAATAAAGATTGGAGATGCTGTCGCAGGGTTATGTCTTACACCCACTTCCTTCCTACTTTTCATAACAAATTGTCTGCTTCACTCCTCCTATAGATTAGTCAGAATTGTTTTGTAATATCCCCCACAAACTGCACATTATTTTGTGATGTTGGAGCAGTGGTGGATTCGATGTAAGCATGTCAATTCAGAGAGATTAAGCGATTGCAAATCTGTCCTATAGGAGAAGACACTTTCCAGACTGATCAGGGGTCAGGTCCATCGCTGAGTTGGGAAATTTGACAGGGATAACGAAACAATGAAGTGTGTGTCAGTCCAAGCTGCCTCACTGTCTAAGCAAAGGAATGCCCAGGAGGATGTGAAAGCATCAGACGCAGAGATGAGGAATGTGGTTCTGATGTTCACTGAAATCTGAAAAGAGGAAACTAGAGCAGATTCATTTGGGTTTGTCTTAGTTATGAATGAGACACTGAATGTCAAGCCGAAACTTTAGATTCCATGGCTGATAAATAAATGAAAGTTACTTTACACTGTAGTTATGAATTATGGTAATTCATATGTCTTTGTTAATTGGAACATTTAAGATCAATTTGTTTTCAAATGATACAAACTTTGATTTTTTTTTTTGTAAGCTTTATTAGTGTCTTCATTTAAAAGACGTAAATTAGCAGTTTATGAAATGTTTGTTATAAAGAAGAAACACATAACAGCAATTTTTGAGATTCAAAAGTTAAACAAACACAATGATGAGGTAACATCTAAAAATAAATCTTTCAAAAGGGAACCAACTATCTGCATAACGCCATGTTACAGCATTTTTTACAACCAAAACATCACAGTGGGGAAACCCATAGCACTAATCTACAAGTTAATAGCTCTACCAGTGGTCAGACTTCACATACATAAATAGACGAAACTCAAGAATGCAAATTGTCATCACCATCAAGGCAATCCGAGGGCACAGCCAGTGTACTCCTGCATAAACACATTTAAAGGGCCTGCTTATGAGTCTGATGCTAGTGTAATGTGCTCTGTCCACTGAGTATGTTTGAATATTATTAGCAGGCTCACACAGAATCTGCACAAGCAGAACTTCGCCAAAATCAACAGAATTGGAACAGCCATCATTCACATTGCATATGCAAATTCAATTGTGTATTTGTTAACTATTTCCATCTAATTTGATTGCGTTGTCAACTACCAATAATAGTGTAGTACTCCCAGTTCTGCTTATTTATTTTTGCCACATTTAAATCGATTCTGCAGAATTCCACAGATTTTCACTCAAAATCAGAAAAAAGTACACTTTTTCACTCTATGCTCATTCATATCATGGAGATGTGACACAAGTAGCCATTAAATCTACTGAGAGTTGTCAGTGGGCCATTTTAAGTGACATTCTTTTTTGCAATCTGTACACATTACACAAACAAATGCATCAACACAAAAAAGTGAGCCAAGTGCAATATGGAATGATCCAAGTAGAAGCTTTAGTTTAACTGTATTGCTGTGCCAAGAGTAAATGCATTAGCATATTAATTTGATCCTTACAACAAATGTCCACAAGTAAGGGATAAATCTGTCATGACAAATCAGGACTGAATGGCTTGTCCTCTCTTGCTGTTGTTCAATCACTTACTAATTTTTGTATTCATCATTTAACTTTGCAATCCCTTCAAAACATAACAGGCCATCAGCTTCGCTTGAAGCACTAGCATTTAAATCTTTCAGATAAACACACTCCTAATCATCATAATTATGGAGACAAATGCAATGCACAATGTTAACGGAACAAGAAAGCATTTACAATGTTTCAGTAAAAGTAGATAACCTGATGAAAGGTACTTAAAGGAATAGTCACCCATCTCATCATTTACTGACCCTCATTCCATCCCAGATGTGTATGACTTTTTCATCTGCTGAACTCAAATGAAGATTTTTAGAAGAACATTTCAGCTCTGTTGGTCCTAACAATGCAAGTGAATGGTGACCTGAACTTTGAAGGTCCAAAAATGATATAAATGAGGCATGAAAGTAATCCATATGATTCCAGTGGATTAATCAATGTCTTCTGAAGCAATATATGTGTGGGTGAGAAACAGAACAGAAACAGTCCTTTTTTACTATCAATATCTACCTTAGACCAACACAAACCAGTAGGTTGCTGAATGTGGAAGTGAAAGTCACTTCCACACCAGAATCTGAGAGTGAAAGTGTAGATTTATAGTAAAAAGGATCTAAATATTCTGTTATATTATTCTGACATCTGTTTGTCTCCCACACCAATCCTATTGCTTCAGAAGACCTGGATTTAACCACTGGATTCGTATGGGTTACTTTTATACTGCCCTTTGGACCTTCAAAGATCTGGACACCATTTACTTGCATTGTGAGGACTAACAGAGCTGAAATATTCTTTTCAAAATCTTTGTGTTCTACAGGAAAAAGAAAATCATACACATCTGGGATGGCATGAGGGTGAGTAAATGATGAGAGAATTTTCATTTGTTTTGTGAACTTTTCCTTTAAGTCTTAGCAATAGCAATGGTCAAAAGGCACAAGTTGGTTAGAAGTTGGTACTTTCCCGAACATAGTGTCTGAGTGTTGCCTTAAACCCAACTTTAAGAACATCTGTAAGTACATGTCTTTGCCTTGCTCCTGATTTAGCTTAATCCAGAATAATTCAGTTATAGTAGGTGTTATAACAGTAAAGAAACCGTATGGAGGCTTCACACAACATTTCCTGTTCACTCAATTGGAAAAAACACATGGTTTTGGTGTGGTTTAGTTGTCACTTTAGCATACAGTTTTTAAAAAGTCCATGCTTGTGTCCTCATTAGGGTCAACATGATGCAATATGGCAGTTTGAAGCCATTTCAATAATTAGTTCCTTGATGGCTCTCACAGGGTTTTCATGAGAAATAAAGTGAAGAAAACAGTACAAATAAAAAAGCCTGTAATTTTAGTTGGACTTGAACTGAAAAAGGAAAAGGTTTTAGTTTACTTAAGCCACAGTGTTGGTCCTTGTTGACTAAGTACTGCAGTATATCAGGTGCTAATAACTGTATGAAGCAAAACATTCAGACTGAACAGTCTGATTTATTTTGTTTTAATCCAGTTTTGCAGGCGCTTCTGTAAACTTAGGGAAAGTTAATTTACAGTAGTTGGATCCGTTAATAGATCTTTTCAGAGAATTTGTAGTCCATATAAAAGGGTCTACCACCTGTCTTCTGAGCTAATTGCATGCCAACAGTAAAATATTATTGGAAATTGTTACTCAATTGTCACTTATTTTTGGTTTTGCAACTAATGCAAATGAAATAATGAAAAAATTTATTTGCATCATGGTCCATTCTCCTCAGTTATTTTCAGTAGTTAGTTCTTAAAGGTTGTCAATGAAGAAAACAGAGACAGCAGGCCTTGTAAATAAATTAGAAAGAAAGAGAAATATCAAAAACCACGAATTCCATTTAAAAATTATTTTTCACCTTGCAGCCTGACTCTGAAGAAAGAAAGGACATTATCCATTAAAGGAAGATGACAGCACAAAAAACAGGATATTGGGGGGGGTCTTCAGTTCTGCTCCCAAATGACATCATCTTCATCACAACATCATTACTAGCTATAGGAAATCATGTTGAGATTTTGCAGTCTGCCTGTCCAATGCCAGAATGGTAATGGGTAAGCAGGGTGAATATTTGTAGATGGTGGTCTTTAGTGCCTTATAAAAGGGTGGGCAATGGGGTCGGTGACAGCTGCTCTTTAGGTGCGTACTTAGCGAAAAAGGGCAGAAAGAGGGTGAGCATGACACCCACAATAGCCAGCATGTAGCCCCATCCTATCTGGCACTCCCCGGCATAGTAAATGTCAGAGTCCCCGCAGAAAGACTTGACCAGGTTGGAGTTGAGACCAAAGGGGTAGACCAGTAGGCCAGATCCCATAATGAACACTAGAGTAAAGAGAAAGAGAAGAAGAAAATTAATCACTGGTGCTTTTGAGTAGTGTACACAGAACAGCAACAGAATATTAGCAGTTAGAAAGTCTCACTTCTTAAGTACTTAAAGGAACTGTTCATCAAATAATTACATTTCTCTCATCACTTACTCGCTCTCATGCCGTCCCAGACGTCTATGATATTCTTTCTTCTGCAGAAAGCAAAGATTTAAAATCTCTATCTCTGTAGGTCCTAACAATGCAAGTTAATTATGAACAAAACTTCAAGCTCCAAAAAGTACATAAAGGCAGCATGAAAGTAATCTATTTTAATCCATATCTTCAGAAGCGATATAAGTTTGGGCGAGAAACAAATCAATATTTAAGTCCTTTTTTTACTATAAATCTCCACTTTCACTTTAACTTTCTTCTTTTGTTTTTGGCTATTCGCATTATTCTTGCATACTGCCACCTACTGGGCAGGGAGGAACATTTAAGGTAAAAAAAAATACTTAAATATTGATCTGTTTCTCACACACACATGTCATATAACTTCAGAAGACATTAATTAAACCACTGGAGTCATATTGATTACTTTATGCTGCCTTTACATGCTTTTTGGAGCTTCAAAGTTCTGGTCACCATTCATTTACATTGTATGGAACAACAGAGATAACATATTTTTCTAAAAATCTTTGTTTGTGTTCAATAGAGGAAAGAAAGTCATACACATCTTGGATGGCATGAGGGAGAATTTTAGCGAATTTTAGGTGAACCAATGCTATTGTAATAGAAAAATGTGGTATAAAATCATAAAAAAATAAATGTTTACAGTATAACACTTCTAGATATTTAGTAGTTGCTAAGTATAGTGGAATTGGAAAGCTACAATGATTTGCTATCACAGACAGTTGTAATAGAAACTAAAATGCTCAAGGAAGCAGTAGAGAGCTGTGCCTCTCCTGTCCTATGGATGATACACTAACACAGTTATACCTTCCTTCAGTATCTCCACAATACTGTTTCCAGTTTTACCATAGAAATATCAGAGATACACCACACAAAACAATCAGCCCATCACATCTACTTTGTGCATGACACGAGTAATTTTTCCAATAATTGTTTAAAGACAGATTGTTTAACCTAATTGACTATATATTACAATTCAAGCAGGTCAGAAGTTTACACATACTAAGTTAACTGTGCCTTTAAGCAGCTTGGAAATTCCAGAAACTTATGCCAAGCCTTTAGGCAATTAGTTTCTGATTTGAGTCAATTGGAGGTGTACCTGTGGATGTATTTTAAGGCATACCATTAAACTCTTTGCTTGACATCATGGGAAAATCAAAATAAATCAGCCAAGACCTCAGAAAAGAAACTGTGGGCCACCACAAGTCTGGTTCATCCTTGGCAGCAATTTCCAATTGCCTGAAGGTACCACGTTCATCTCTACAAACAATAGTATGCAAGTATAAACACCATGGGACCACACAGCCATCATATAGCTCAAGAAGGAGACGCATTCTGTTTCCTAGAGATGAGCATAGTTTGGAGCAAAAAGTGCAAATCAATCCCAGAACAACAGCAAAGGACCTTGTGAAGATGCTGGAGGAAACAGGTAGACAAGTATCTATATCCACAGTGAAACGAGTCCTATATCGATATAACCTGAAATGCTACTCAGCAAGGAAGAAGCCACTGCTCAAAAAACACCATAAAAAAAGCCAGACTACAGTTTGCAAGTGCACAAAGTGACAAAGAGAACATTTTGGAGAAATGTCCTCTGGTCTAATGAAACAAAAATTGAACTGTTTGGCCACAATGACCATCGTTATGTTTGGAGGAAAAAGGGTGAGGCTTACAAGCTGAAGAACACCATCCCACCCGTGAAGCATGGGGGTGGCAGCATCATGTTGTGGGGTGCTTTGCTGAAGGTGGGACTGGTGCACTTCACAAAATAGATGGCATCATGAGGAAGGACATTTATGTGGATATATTGAAGCAACATCTCAAGACTTCAGCCAGGAAGTTAAAGCTCAGTCACAAATGGGTCTTCTAAATAGACAATGACCCCAAGCATACCTCCAAAGTTGTGGCAAAATGGCTTAAGGACAACAAAGTCAATGTATTGGAGTGGTCATCACCTGACCTCAATCCAATAGAAAATTTGTGGGCAGAACTGAAAAAGCATGTGCGAGCCAGAAGGTCTACAAACCTGTCTCAGTTACACCAGTTCTGTCTGGAGGAATGGGACAAAATTCCAGCAACTTATTGTGAGAAGCTTGAGGAACGCTACCCACAACGTCTGATCCAAGTTAAACAATTTAAAGGCAATGCTACTAAATACTAACAAAGTGTATGTAAACTTCTGACCCACTGGGAATGCGATGAAAGAAATAAAAGCTGAAATAAATCATTTTTTCTGCTATTATTCTTACATTTCACATCCTTAAATTAAAGTAGTGATACTAACTGAACCCAAGACAGGGAATGTTTTCTATGATTAAATGTGAGGAATTGTGAAAAACTGAGTTTAAATGTATTTGGCTAAGATGTATGTCAACAAACCCTAAAACCCTAAAATGATTTAAACAACTTTACAGCTCAAATAATATATTTTAACATGTTTTAACTGAAGTATTAATGCAAGTGATTTTATAACATTATAAGCTTCACATTTCTGTGTTTAATCCCTCCAAAAAAGGGCCACATTCACTTTCATTGTAAGTAACTCACTGTAACCAAAATGTCTGCTATTTGTAAAGAAAAGGAGGAACGAGTCAAAATAAATTTTTATGGTAATCAACATTATGCCACAAATCTGTTGATTGACCTTAACTTATACTGAATGTGAAACAATACTTTAATTTCACTCTATATAGAATATTTTCTTCTAACATTGTAGCTGTTACTTGTGTGTTTTAACCACTGATATATAATATAGAACTGGATTTCTCATGACGTCATATATGAGTGAAGCCACTGCGCTGCCATATTGCTATGCCCAAACATTCCAATGTCCCTATTGACTTAATAGGAAATCATCTCATTTCAGTGAGTAAACATTAGTCATTCTAATTATATGTGCAATCTGCATGCACATCCCTACAAAGCAAACGTCCTACACATGCAATTATTTATTTATTTAAAGTTGGGAATTTTCCACCTTTCTTGAAGTCCAGAGCAAGTTATGTATATTTACTGTATATCAAACAGTATCAACCTCTAACAAACTTCATCAGTGAACAGATAAGCTGAATGTAAACAGGTTAACTGAAACTGAGGTAAGAACAAAAACAGACATTTTCAGACTTATTTATTGTGATAATTGAAGTGTTTGTTCAGAGATACTTGTTTAATGTTTTTATCAAAAATGCCTCGTTCTCACGATCACTTGAATACGAGTGCGCTCTCTCGCCCTCTATCACGTGTGCAGTGGGTGCTAAGATTGATGAAGACAAGCAAAGCAAAGCTGGTTAAAATTAAACTGATATGAGTTTGACTGGAGGACAATGAATTAAACTGACAACAGAGACAACTTAAAAGTGAAAACAAGCAAATCTCGGGATTTAAGGTGATTTTGAAATCCAGGTCTGACTTTTTTTAAAGTCCCTTTCAGGGGGTACGAACGTATTGTCACACTAAACTAGCAGATATGACAGCTTTTCCTACTTACATTACAACCTGTGGACAGTTTTCCCGGGGGTGTTTTCGCCTGTTAGTCTATGATGCTCTATGAGAGTTTGGGCATACTACGATGGCCGCTCGAACACTTCTGGTGGCTTCACCTCCTGCTGGCAGTTTTTTAATGTTGCATCAATGATCCAGTTCTATTTATATATTAGTGGTTTTAACATGACTGGAATGCTTGACCAACCAGCATCCTGGACTGGAACGTGGTATAACAGGGCAAACCCAAACAGTTCCATGTAGTAGTTGTAGAAGTACTGCACAGAAAACAGCTAAATGTGTTTTGTTTTTTCGGCTGGGGACGGTAGAACCTTATAATATCGCCCATGATCTTCTTCAAAGCCTCAACACACAAAAAGACCCAGAAATAGCATTTCTCATCCCTGCTACTGCACTAACAACACTTCTGCTACTGCACTAACAACACTTTCTTTTCCTGCAGTTTAATGGCCCTGAATCCAGCTGTGCTCTACACTGGACTGTGTTTGTTGGCGGGGGCATGACATCTCAAAGCTGGTCTGCAAATGACATCATAATGGCCATCTCTATCTTTGATCTTATTGAAGACAGTCAAACACAACCTCTCCAGGCTGAGAAAAATAAGTTCTACCAATAGATGTTTACACTCAAATGAGGCCTCAATGACATGCCATTCTGCGAGTCTCAACAAGCTATTCAATAACATTTAATTTCCAAGGCAATCTTCAATGAACCACAAACACAGAGATAGCACTACTGTATGGAGTTTAATTAAACCGGGTCACATCAACAAGGCTTGCACAGCTCAGGCCAATTGCAGTCTGGATCAGATAAAGGCCTGATCCCACAGTGTGTGCGTTAGTGTGTGTGTGTGTGTGTGTGTGTGTAGAAGAATGAGAATTAGAACTCCAGTCAATACGAAGCATTTGTCAGAACTTGAAAGTTCACAAACTCAAATGAATTTCTCAGATTACACAGTGTTACAAAGTGCATTTGATTTTTTATTCATTTGTTCTGACAAATGGCTTTGTTTTACAAAAGATGAAAAATAAATAAATATCCACTAAAATTTGGTCAATTCAGATCTGTGGTCAACCAGTAATACAAGACAAATATCAAATATTGTATGACATGGGAAAATTATAATAATTTACCAAAATATCTGTATTGTTGCTTAGTTTTGTTCTCTGTGATGTTTGTTCGTCCTGCGGATGGCGCTTAAACCTCAGCTGTGAAACGTACTGTCACTAACTTCATCTTCTGGTGTTTTTTTTATGCTCTCCATTACATGACTCGCTTGTACTGTTGTATTTATCACTAGTCAATTGCTGTACAATCACTGAATGATAATGCAATAAAACACTGCACACAGAGGAAGCCTCACACACCGTTCTGCAAGCTTCATATCATATGCATTTAAACTTATTAGAGCTCATTACTAAGACAATTTTTATACTTTCACTAAATAATATCACATTTGCTGTGATCAATTGTATTATTTTAGTAAGAAGAGCTGATATAGGGCTGAATACCATACTGGAAGCTTGTTAGTGCCACTAGATTTGACTGAAAATAAGGATATGTGCCATGCATGGGGCAAGTGTATGGTGCAAAGGGTGCTCCATAGACTTCCACTGTATGTGCATTTCTATATAAATGTTGTTGTTTTTAAAAACTGAAATTATTTTCTGTTGCTGTTGACAGTATACCACATGCTATCGATATAGGTAAACTTAACCTAGAATAAGATTTAAGAGCTTCACATTGAGGGGAAGGTGAATAAGGTAATTAATGTGAATAACTAAAAATTTGGTCTGTTCCTCACACAAAGCTATAATATTGCTTCAGCAGGCTTGAAATACAACACACAAGTCATATGGACTACTTTTATGGGGTTTACAGACAATGTCAGTCACTACAATGTCAGAACTGTAGTTATATGGAAAAGAGCTGCGTGAAGATTGTTAAAAAATCTCCTTTTGTGTTCCACAGAAAAATACAGCATGAGGGTGTTAATAATACATTTTTTTTGTTATTTTTGGCAATGCAGTCAACATCTGTCCTCCTTTGACCTTTAAACCATGTTATATCATGCAAGTCTATTCTATTTTTTTCTGTAATTTAAACATTTTCTCAGTCTCTGATATATGTCGTGTGAAGGGGTTAGAGGTTTTATTGCATATGTTATCTATATGCCATATTTCTATCCTCAGTCTTAAAGCAATACTGCAGAGCAAAACCTAATTTCTTGCTTGGCAGGGTTGAGTAACCACACATACATGAGACCTGCGGCCGCTGCTGTAATCCATTGCCTATATGTGCTTTGGAGACAAATGATTGGATGTTGAGATTCAGTGAATAGTGTAATAACATTCCAACCTGCCCCTCTGATGGCACGTGTCTCACAGAGTTTAATGCTGAATCTGCCCACCCAAGGCCAGAGCAGAGTCCCCCTCGCTGCCATTCATTATGACATGTTCATTGGACGTGATGAGGTCAGTGTTACCATCTCTCTGAGTGATAGTGGTGTACATGTGCATCAAAGCCGATAGGAGACATTTGAAAAGTGCCTGTAGCTGCACATAGTCACAATAAATGTACTCTATGCATGACTATTGACATCAACCGAAATGTGAACTTCTCAGATTGCAATACTTTAATCCAAAACATTATGCCTTAATGTAAATCTTTGTGCATTTCACACACTGTATATGGTCAAAGTCATATGTTTGGTGAGTTTTTGCATGTATTTGAATTGAAAAAATCTGTCTAATAAAATACTGCCATCATCAGTCACTGTGACTGGTGGACTAAAAAGTAAATTCTCACCCTGTTGCCAATTCCACAAGATGACTTTATGCAACGAAATAGTGTGGGGACAGCTGATTATAAACAGAACTGGGCTTTTGCGGTAGTGTAGTTTATATGCAATTATAGACCATTTAACGTTAGGTCTCCACAATAGCCATGAGGCAGTAATGCATTTACTACAGCACATTATATCTGTTTTCCCCATTCAGTCTTGGTTACTGAGGCTTCACTGATACTACAGGCCACTAAGAGTGGCCTAGACATCTGTAATAACAGGAGAGAAACATGGACAGTGTGATTGGAGGACATTGATTTGGGCACACAAGTGTGGGTGGTGTTGTGTCTGTGAACATGTTTGAGAAAATGTTTTTGTTGGATTTGCATGAATACAAATATGGTATATTCAGATTCAAAAAGACAAATGACCAAAGATGTGCTCAATTAAAATAAAAGACGAGTGGTAACAGCAGGGAGTTTGTGAGATTATTAGATATAAAAGGCAATGCTGAATTCAATGAAAATTAAGTCAAATAATTCCTTTTTTGTAAGTTTGAAGATGTTGTGACTTATATTTATTGAAAGGTTTACTATGGGGGCCATCTGGCCGAGAAGTGCACTTCTCAAGTTCATGGAGGTGGCTCTACAAATTAGCGGCTCTCCTTTCACTGTGGGTGTGGAGGATGAGGACTCTGTATCTCCTCCCACAGTGGATGCCATCCAGCCTTCCACGGCTCCTCCCTCGAGGCCTTCCATGGTTCCTCCCTCAAAGCCTTCCACGGCTCCTCCCTCAAAGCCTGCAATGGTCAACAAGCCAGTGCCCACACCTGCCATGGTCAACGAGCCAGATCCCGTAGCCTTGACTGTTCTAGAGCCAGTACCTGTAGCCCCATCTGTCCCAGAGCCTGCTTTCACGAAGCTTATTGACCTTGATTCCATCCCCACCCGTGTACTCCTCCTCCGCTGGCTCTGCCCAGCATCATGGACACCCTAGTTCCATCCAGTACCCTGGTCTTTCCTCCTCCACTGACTCAACTCAGGACATTTCCTCCTCTTCCTCCTCCTCCTCCTCCTCCTGGTCCGCCAGCTCCTCCCACGTCACCAGCTCAACCTTCACCCCCTGCAAAACCATGGTCATGGGGAACCTCACGTCCCCTAGTCTCCACTGTGGTTCGTCAGCCTATCGGCGTCACCAGGGTCCCTCATCCCTCCAGCTCCACCTTGGTCCATCAGTCTCTTGGCTCTGCCTTCGGCTCTACCAGGTACCTCCCTCCTCCAGGTAGTAATGTTACAGTCTCCCTCCCTCATGTTTTCCAAGGACTCTTATTTTGAGGTTTTCCAATGGACTACATTTCCCATGGTACACTGCCCTCATCAGCCATCTGTTCCCCATCATCCTCACCTGTCCCCCATTCCATCATTAGTTCTGTTTGTGTAGAAATACCCTCCTGTTTAGTTAATTGATTGTCAGTTCTTGTATGACTATAAAAATTAAAGCCACAACAAAATGAAATAAACCTTAAACGCAGCGAAATAAAGCCACAACAGAGTGAAATAAAGCCACAACAAAATGAAATAAAGCCACAACACAGCCAAATAAAGCCACAACAGAGTGAAATAAAGCCACAACAGAGCAAAATAAAGCCAGAACAAAATTAAAGCCACAACAAAATGAAATAAATCCAAAACACAGCGAAATAATGCCACAAGAGTGTGAAATGGTGGTGTGGTGTGGAGTGGTGGTGGTGTAGTGGTCTAAAACACATAACTGGTAATCTGGTAATCAGAAGGATGCTGGTTCGAGCCCCACAATCACCACCATTGTGTCCTTAAGCAAGGCACTTAACTCCAGGTTGCTCCAGGGGGATTGTCCCTGTAATAAGGGCTCTGTAAGTCGCTTTGGATAAAAGCGTCTGCCAAATGCATAAATGTAAATGTAAATGAAATAAAGCCACAACACAATGGAAATTAAGCCCCAAAACAGCTAAATGAACAGAAAATACATATTTTTTGAGCACTGTATTATAAGTCGTGAGGCAGTATAACTCATTGAATGAGAGATCATGAGGCTGCTCGGAAGAAGCAGAGAGCTGCTCGTCCCACAATAAGTCTCTACAACTGAGCATTTCCCCTGAACATTTTTTCCATCCGAGCGGGGCTACAGCTTGCATCAAGCCCATTTTTGTGGGAGCAGGACACCTTATAAGAGCTGCCAGAATAGCTGCAGGTACTGCAACATAATTTTCGCACCATTGCCTGATAAAGTTGTTAAAGTGTGCATTTAAAGTTCTAGTAGAAACCCAGTTTTAGTTTAGTGATGCTCCATCATGTGACCAAAACTGCAATGCATTCAGATTTAGGCATGCGTTGACCAATTAGAATCTTGGAAAGGCAGGACTAGTTGAGCTGTGAAATAACAAAAAAACATGGCAGCATGACCGTAACTACCATTGAGGACACCGAGGTCATGTCCTCTGTATTTTTTTCTTGAAGTGTCGTTTCAATGTGAAGTGAAAATAGCTGACGAGATATCCTTGCATCAACGGACCGTCACGTGACACGTACTTGCAGATACCGCTGTCATGTCAAAACGAAAGTAGTCGGCTGTAGCGGAGTGTTTCCTAAACCAATTAAAGAACGCAACGCAGTGTCTCGCACAGCTCACATAAACTTCAATACCCACAAATCCATTGTTCAAAATAAACTTGAAGCCATGTTAATTTCTGCCTGTGATTTTCATTCAAATGACTGAAAATGAAAAAGCTGCAACAAACGAAATGATCATTTGGAAAGCCAGCAGAAGATGAACAGACAAAGAGAATGAGGGAAGGTGAGAAAGTTAATGGTTATGGTAATGCAGCAAATAGCCTACAATATGAGATGCAATCCCAATGAGATTCCAACCTATATCCTACTGAAATGCTGAAATCCAGTGAAGTTGCAGCTAATCTGCACTGACAATTAAGCTAAATATTATATGGATAATTAATGTGTTGTGAAGTGATGGATATTATCCTTTTAATAAGCATGGCCCAAACATAACCTATTGTTGAATGATATTATGGTCAGTTATTGGTCAGTTATTTTGACTTGTTTTATTATTATTATTATTATGTTAAATTCAACACATGAGACAGGAGCGAGAAGTCAGGCAGTTGAGGAGGAGAAATAGTTAGAAGTAGAAAAGAGGGAAATAATAGGTGAAGGACCCTCCCAAGACAGTCAAGATGTGACACTCACTGTGTCAGAAGGTTCAAGCTTTACAGACAATGACCCTGCAATATACAAATGCAGAAGCCACTACTCTGATGAGGACAAATGGAGCAGGGATATATCCCCAAAGGCAATTTGGGAAAAGGCTGTTGAGGTATAGTGTGGAGTGGGAAAATAAATACCCCTGCCTACAGTACTCTCCATCTGAGTATGCAGCATATTGTTGTGTGTGTGTGTAATGTTCAACAGTCAGAAAGGGTCAAACACCACATTCCAGAGGGATGGATTTAGGGACTGGAAAAACGCTAAAGGTATTCTTTATTATTTTATGTATTGTATGTATGCATTGTAGTACAGTTGTTGTATCTACTAACAGTTGAGTCAACTGAACTGATAATGGAAATATTTTTCTCTCAATAGTTAGTTAGTAACAACTGTTAGTGGTGAGAACCCAAGTCCATTTCAGAGGATGCATACACTACAAATGGATCTCCACGGTTTCAGAGGTTGCAAAAGAAGCCACAACTACCTATAGGTTATATTTCAACAGTTCACACCCAGATACAGGAAAACACACACACACACACACACACACACACACACGCACACACACACACACACACATGTTGTGTTTCCATGTTTTATGGGGACTTTCCATAGACATAATGGTTTTTATACTGTACAAACTATATATTCTATCCCATGACCCTAACCCTATCCCTAAACCTAACCCTCACAGAAAACTTTCTGCATTTTTAGATTTTCAAAAAACATAATTTAGTATGATTTATAAGCTGTTTTCCTCATGGGGACCGACAAAATGTCCCCACAAGGTCAAAAATTTCGGGTTTTACTATCCTTATGGGGACATTTGGTCCCCACAAAGTGATAAATACACGCTCACACATACACACACACACACACACACACACACACACACACACACACACACACGCACACACACACGCACACGGTGCACAGTTTGCACATATTGTTATTGAAAATAAATATGTTTTCATCCAAAATTTTTTTGACCTCAGTATTTGAAAAATCCTGGTTACGGCCTTGCATGGCAGACAAATTCATTCCATGTCCTTTATTATTTTTCTCTGCCAGGCTAAAAAGATATATAGAGAGAGAGAGAGCCTGGAGAAGTGTTTTAAGGTTTCTGTTACATTGTCAAAATGTATTGGTGATTGCTGCTTGTTTTCAAACTGAACCACCACCTCTTTCAAGTACACACCTTCCAATAGATCTTTCACACTTCCATGTATCAAATGCTCCAATGGAGCTTTCCCTAGTGTGTAAGCGCCTTTAATTTCGTTGTATTTTGGCTTATTTTCGTTGTGATTTCAGCTTTTATTTGCTTTGCTAATTTGGTTGTGTTGTATCAGACACCTTAGTTTATAGTGCTGTGGAAAAGTATTTGCCCATCCTGATTTCTTCTGTTTTTGTATATATCTCTGTGACAGGGATGAGGGCAGGGCCAGGTCGTGATGCTGCACAGGGGAGGCGAGGCTGTCGTCCACTAGAGGGTGGAGGAGTGGCCGTGATGCACAAGACCCCTTATCAAGCTAATTAAGCCCTCAAGAGGGATAAAGGCGACCGGAGGCAGCAGGTTCGAGAGAAAGAGAGTTACGGGCAGATGCCCTGAATGTGACTGAAATACATCAGTCTGAGTGGCGAGGCTAAAACCACTGCTAACCCAGAAGAACATTAAGGCTCATCTGAATTTTGGTAAAACACACCTTGATGATCCTCAAACCTTTTGGGAGAATGTTCCATGGACTGATGAGACGAAAGTGGAACTGTTTGGAAGACAAGGCAGGGCTCGACATTAACGCTTGTCTGCTTGTCAGGGACAAGTGCAATTTTGAACTAGGTAAAAAGGTATTTTGCATGCAGAGTGGGTAGGAGGAGAAAGCAAAATTCACAGACAAATAACATTTATTCAAGTGGAAAATTTATTTTTCTTTGCAAGAAGATACATTGTTTTACAAAACTGAGTGCAACTGCATGCAAAATAACTTTTTGTGTGCTCAAAATCACATCTTGCATGTGCAGAAAATGTTTGTGTGCTCAAAATACAATTTTGCATGTGCAGAATTTTGGCATATATACATGTATATATACATATAATCTCAATAACGACTGTTAGCTCAATAGCGTGGGATTTCGGGGATTGAGCACCATTTTAATCATTCCCTCATGTTTTACTTTCAAAATGCAGGGAATTTCCTCTATCGTGTCGCCCTCTCTACCTCTCGCCTTCGTGGTGCAGTTCAGCAGCTTGTGAGTTCGAGCAGTGGGGAAAGCGCATATATGCTTAACTTTAGATTTTAAATATAGAAACAGGTATAAACCTGTTAAATGGACATGCAAATGGTATTATACCACATCTCTATAAGCGAGCTATGCGATAAAACTATTGCTCCTGTTTATAATCAACAAAGCTGTCTTCATCACAAGCGCGCAACGTTGGAGAGATCAAATTTTGTCTCGTCACATCATGGTGCTCCCTCATAAAACAGCAAGAAAGGCAGAAATTGCAAAAGTGCTTTGTGTATGTATCGGTTCATTTTAATAAGTATATAACAATATACATTATAATAATATTAATACTGTAACATTAATAAATTACACACAATGAAAACATTATCTATCTTTAAAATGCATATCTGTTTTGAATATACAAAATAACTGCCACAATCAGTTAACATGAATAACAATAAAATCACTTTTATATAATTTATTAATCTTGGTTAATGTTAATACCAACATACAGTATATTAATACATTTTCATACATTAAAATAAAAAATCTGGATATGTTAACATTAGTTCATGCACTATGAACTAACACATTTTTTTTAGTAACTAACATAAAAATTGATAAATGCTGTAAAATATTGTTCTTTGTTAGTTCATGATAAAGTGTTACCAAAAATATCATTGTTTCTCGCTTTCATGTGGTTCCAAACCTGTCTGACTTTCCATCTTCCGTGGAAGTCAAAAGGAGATGTTATGGAGAATGTTAGTTTCAGTCTCAATTTACTTTTATTTATTGGAAGAAAAGATGCAGTGACAGTGAATAGTGACTGTGACTAACATTCTGCCAAAAATCTAATTATGTGTTCCTCAGAAGAGAGAAATTAAAACATGCTTGTGGGTGAGTATTGATTTACCGTCTTTCTGCACTGTGTTCTAAATCCCTATTAGGTGTAAATGATGACGATTGAGGCTTTTCTTTTTTCTTTTGTTTTTGTCTCTGGACAAGTAACTTTTTTACTTGGACAAGTGAATGACCAATTTACTTGTCCAAAGGACAAGCACATGACAATGATTAATGTCGAGCCCTGCAGGGGTCCAGTTACATATGGTGTAAATCAAATACATAATTCCACAAAAAGAACATCAAATCTACGGTCAGGTATGGTGGTGATAGTGTGATGGTGTGTGGATGCTTTGCTGCTTCAGGGCAACTTGCAATAATTGAGTGAAACATAAATTCTGCTCTCTACCAGAAAATCGTAAAGGAGAACATCTGGCCATCAATCTGAGTTGAAGCTCAAGAGCAACTGGATTATGCAGCAAGACAATGATCCAAATCATAGGAGTAAGCCCACCTCTGAATGGCTCAAAATTAGTAAAATTCAAGTTTCAAATAATGGCTTAGTCAAAAATCTGCCCAAGTTCTGCACAATGTAGAGTTCAGGACAGCTTGGAATGAAAAGAGTCATCTTCTCTGTGCTATGAGTCAGACACATGATGGGGAGTTGCAAGTCTCCCTTGCGCGAGGCCTCGCTTCAAAGTCCCACCTGATCATTCCAGCACTGAACTTCCACGATCTTAAAAGAGGTCCAAAAAAAATCGATGGAACAACCAGAACTTTCTACAGACCCAGCTAAAGAACCAAAGCAACTGCAAATAAATCTCCAGACTTTTACTAGAAAGTGCTGGTGTTTTAATTAAATACTCCGGGTAATCCGATTGCAAATAGAGGTATTCTAAATGAAGTATCGATGGTCCAGGGAATGGACTTTAGACTCCATAAAGTTCAATTTTCTCTGTTATAGACACATTCATTAACCTCCTGTTACAGATCACTCACCAACATATTGATGTTTGTCAATGTGTGTTAGTTTAGTTTTTATGTTGTAGATTAGTTTTTGTTTGAATTCAAAGAGAATTTGACTGTGGTATATTTTGATAATCTCATCAATTGATTCATAAAGGTCTACGCTCCACGCTCGAACAATATTTCAACAATGAGATATTTTCGATGGCCATGAGAATATTATTACTGTAGAGTTAACAGATGTGTCATACCAACTCAGCGTAGCCGAGTGATCAGACGTACACCTTAATTCTTTAAATATTCCCTGAATTAATCTTAATTCCCTTCTTGAGCTAAAATACCTTACATATATAAATTGTGAGCAGATACAATGAGCCTGTTTTATTATATATTTAAAGGTGGAGAATTTGTATTCAGATTTCTAATCTAATCGTTTGTCATTTATCCTTCATATAATAGTGGTCGAATGTGGCCAAGATTAATTTAATTATACAATTCTTATATATTATTAGTGATGAATGCTGGCAGTTGTAAATACTCCCTGCCACAAAGTAGCTAATTTCCAACAATTATTTATTTTACAAGTAGTAGTGTAATAAGTGGGATAATGGGTAGTCAAACAGTCATTTTCACAAAATAAACACCAATAGAAGTCTTTTTTTCTACACACATAATAACATAATTTCAATGCAAATCAATATTTTCCAGGCAGATACTATTTGCACCCTGGTGCAAATAATGGTATATGCAGTGTTGGGGAGCAACGGAAAACTTGTAACAGGATTACGCATTTAAAATACAAATAAATAACTGTATTTCACTACAGTTACAATTTAAGTAATTGGTAATTAGATATTCTCCCTAATAATTACTATTTTGATTACTGAAGAGATTACGTTGCATTTTATTGTCATTTGTTTCATTTAATATTTAGTCCTTTCAGATGGAAAACATTTACACATATAAATTATGTGATCCAAAATGCATCTGAACAGTGAAACACTTTCTTATGATGTGTTACATTCATACAAGCAGACAGAGAAGTAAATTTGAAGTAAGTTTGGAGCAGAAGAAATAGAAATAAATCTTGTGTAAATTGTCAGATTTACGCTAAGCTAAAATGCTATTTCTAGCCATTTTACATGCACATGTTACCAGAAACAATAATATTTTTTTATCAAGAAAATTCACGTTGGATCATAATTTCTTTTTTTCTAGTAAGACCTTTGATATTAGGGCAAAAATCTTATTCTTGATCCTTTTTGTATTGTTTTCCTGTAAAAATATAAAAAAATTCTTAAAAAAAGATCAGTTTGATTAATCTTGTTTTAGAAACAACACTGCATAAGATATTCAGGTTTTTCAGAGAATGTATTTTTAACATGTGTATTTTGAACTGACAGAGTTTTTATAGTCAAAACAAGTGAAAAAATCTACCAGTGCTGAAGAAGTAATCCAAAGTATTTAGAATACATTACTGACCTTGAGTAATCTAATGGAAATATGTTACAAATTACATTTTACAGCATGTATTCTGTAATCTGTAGTGGAATACATTTCAAAAGTAACCCTCCCATCCCTGTGTATATGCTATTAACACTCTATTGCATATAGTGGCAGATATTATTCACACACCAATCCTGGTGTAAATATTGTCAGAAACTATTTGCACCCATATTTAAATGCTCACATACAGTATGGGCATCAGTGCAGTGTGTTTATTGTGTTTATTTAGCATCCCAGAGACACACTACATTAACCTCTATCCCTAAACCTAACCTTAAACTTACCTTAGAAAAAATAACATTTGTTTTACTACAGCAACCATGGTATTTTTTGTAAATTTACAGTATCCACAAAATTAACCATGGTTCCTATATTCACAACATATTACTGTACTCAACATTCACCATGACCAAATCACTGTGACAACATTTATATTCATTTTTATCTATTATATTAAGTAGTATTAAATGAAATATTAAGAGTGGAATCAGGAAATCGGATCACTAGAACAACAGTACACAATAACACATTGTCTTTACTCCTCACGCCACTGAAGCAACATCTATTGTTTAGTTTGTTGTATATTTGTTTAGTTCCATCCCACTGGGGCGCAAATAGCTGCACTGTGTGGCAGATGCTATTTACACCAGGGTGCAAATAGACACTCAATATTTTCAATTAATAATTTTTTTCATTTGGTAGGTAGCTTTGTAATAAGCGGGATAACGTACAGCCAGCCAGTCATTACCGCAAAATAAACACCTTCAGAGAGATACATGACCCCTCTGCTCCACAGAGTCCTACTCACTCTGTCAGGGTTTATTTAGTAGTGAACATTATTCCTTATTATTTAATAAACAAACACACAAAGGACAAGGGGTGTATTTAACTTTGAATATGCTGTGTGGGCCTACTTAAAATCTCAGGTACAGTCTGCTTAACAGCAGACTCTTCGCTCTCTTTATCTCTCTCTCTCTCTCTCTCCACATATGATCTGAGAGCCTCATGAGTAATGTGGCTCTATAAACAGTGAAAACTCATCCTGAAGCTCCACTTCCACAGGCATTAGCTAACTCTCTCAAACACACACACACACACACACACACACACACACACACACACACACACACACACACACACACACACACACACACACACACACACGTAAACAGAGAAGCAGAAGCAGGTTGTCTTCACACCCACACCTCTCTGTCTCTATAAATACAGCTACAGATTAGTGACTGAGACTGTAATGATCCTTAATGATGAAGCAATACTGTGACAGAACTCTCTGCTAATTTATGCAGTTTAAGCCTCTGAATACTTCACACATTGGATGCAAAGTGTTAAGGCCTCAGATGAACAGTAAATTCACTTCAATTGTGTGGTGTGCATTGAAGACATGGCCTGAAGGGCGTGCAGTGCTCTGACATATTGCACAGCGGCACTAATGCCAGCAATAGTTTCCACATATTTTATTAACCCTACTACCTAACCCAAACCCCAACCCTAAACTTAAGCATCAGTGGAGTAAAATTGTTATTTTAGAGCAAAAATGGCCTGATTTTATCCATAGGGATTTGATTAGATTGTGAAAAGTGTGAGTTCTGTCCCACAAGTTCTATCCCACAAGTACGAAAGTAAATAGGGTACATTTGAATTTCATGTTGACTTTAATGGCAGTTTGCCTGTAGACCTCAGAAATCACTTGAGATCTGAAAGACAAAATATTAAATAAAGTTGTGAATAGCAGCTGTTGAGATTATGACCCATTATTCAGAGTTTGTTTGCTGAAACATGAAAGATGAAAGTTTGTTAACTTTCCCTGAACTACAGCTGTTGCGCCAAGGTCAGTGTATTTTTTTGTTGTTGTCCAAATAAAGGTCCACTGTGTCATCTCTAGCGTTATGTTGGTTGGAACTTCCATAACTCATACTGTCCAGACAGATAAATAGTTAGCAAAACCAATTAGCCATAATTCCCTATGTGACTCTGCACTATATCCAACAACAAGCTGATTTAGAGTCCAGTCTCTGAGCTGTTGGCAGGCAGACTAACTAATCCCTAATGCATCTAGAGTTAATTAGACAGAAGTGAAATGCACCCAGATCCTGGAGTCCTCGCAGTCCCTGCATGATGACTTCATTAAAGCTAATCTGCCAGCCTGCATCTTTGGCCCTTCAAATGACACAACTTCTGTCTGTGGTCAAAATGAATTAACACTGTGAGTGGGATGCTGTGATTCAGTTAGTGCTGGGAGGAGTAGGATTGGATTGAGATAAAATTGAAGGGAGAGGGTGTATGGTAAGGATGGGAATTGAAGGAGATTTAATGAATCTGATTACGATTCTGTTTTAACCTTGAAATGGTATTTCCTTAACCATTCTGATAGCAATTCTTTTGTGATTTTGAGGAAGAAAGAATAGACTTATTGCATTCACTGCAGGAACAGCATCTCCAGCTTGTTGACAAATTATGCAAACATTTCAGTAATTACAAGTGAATAAATTACATTAATTACTGAAAAAAAAAATGTTACCAATACACATATACAGTACACTTACACTCTCTTAGTTATTTCTTCTATAAGGGATAGTTCACCCAAAAATGAAAATTCTATCATCATTTATTCACCTTAAAGCATCGGTGTCAAACTCAGTTCCTGGAAGGCCGGAGCCCTGCAGAGTTTAGTTCCAGCCCTGCTCCAAAATGCCTCCTTGTAATCTTCAAGCACCCCTGAAGACCTTGATTAGTTGCTTCAGGTGTGTTTAATTAGGGTTGGAGCTAAACTCTGCTGGACTGTGGCCCTCCAGGAACTAAGTTTGACACGCCTGCCTTAAAGCTAGGGTGTGCAATCTTTTCCAGAAAATGTTTTTGTTATACTGGTTGAAAGTCTCTTCAGTTAGGTGTTCAGCGTGAAAAGATCGTCTGTGTTCCGCAACTGCTTTCGGGTCCTTGAATAACGTATAACGTGCGAGGTAAGGGCAGCCAGTGGACTTTCTGGTGCCCTCCTAGGGTAAGATTGTGCCCCCCTAGGGAGTTGGTGCCCTTCGCAGACTGTGTAGAATGCGTGTAGGGAGCGGCGGTACTGGTTTCAACACTCTTTAAAATGTCTCTTGTGTTCCATGAAATATAACGTAATATATGTTTGGAACAATATGAGGGTCTTTGAAGCGGCATATACAGTAACTTGAAACGGTGCATTTACACAGACTTTTTAATGGCAAGAAACACTGAATCACATTTAAAGGTTGATTGCATATTTAATTAAAACAATGCTCCATCCACACTGGTAGAAGTATGACTGTTTGAGAAACCTTTCCAGAGCATTTTGTCATGAAAATAATTTGGTTCCAGTCTTTTTTAAAAAGTGGAACTGGTTCTGAATAAAAACTGCATCTGGATTCGCAAGCTTAGAGTATGGAAAGAGAGAAAGAGCTGTTTGCATTGTTTATCAAGCTTGTTGTAACATGCTCATTCAGCTGGATCACTGTCTCTCCATGATTACTGGCACTGGAATTCTACAAACTACACACACACACACACACACACACACACACACACACACACACACACACACACACACACACACACACACACACACTCACACTAGAAAGAGAGACAGACAATACAAGGGGGGAAAGTAAGAAGAGAAGGCCATCTAAATAAAGTGACAATTACTGCTGTGCTTATCTGCTCTGCCCTCTGAGCCTGGTTTGAAGACTGCAGACACCCACACACTCGAGGGAGCGTCACACACACACTGAATAGACATTGGGGCGTGTATCTGCCATACAGGGTAAATGAGAGATTCAGCTACTGCTTTTTGCTGAATGTTATGCAAAAGAAAAAAAAAGAAAAGTCTGTTGACACCACAATGACTCAACTACACTATTAATAACAGAGCAACACAATTATGACAATAGACAAACAGATAAACAGAGAGTCCCGCCCCATACTCATGCCAATGGCTAAGTCAAAGTTGCTCTTTTTAAAATTGTGTGTATCACGGCTCTGTTATAATATACAGTATACTGTAATATACTCGCAAGTGTGAAAAATACTCGCAAGGTCCAGCAACAAAAAAGCTAGCTTGTGAAAAACTTTCATGAATACAGAATATAGCTGAATGTACAGTTTCCCATTTAAATGTATTTAAAGGGCTGGAATAAAAAAATGAGAGATATAAAATATCTAAAAGTGCAATAAATCTTTATTCGCCGACACTGCTCTGGTTTATTTGCTGAGGCTGGTGTGCTTGTCAATGATGAAGCAGGGTGACATACAGCATATGCTGAGGGGCTCCACCAAAGCTCAGAAAATATTGTTTAATTACGCCTCTGTGACAATGCAATACATCAAGTGACTTTTTATAAAGATGCTCTTTCATTTGTTATTATATTTTTGTCTTAAACTCTCTGTTGTTTCTTTCTGTCTTTCTATTTCTTTCTTTCTATCATTCATTCACAGGTGTTCTGGATAACCTCTGCTAATCAACTTTCATTCATTTTCATCAGACGACAACAGTAACTCTAAAGCAGATAAATAAATTGCATCTGCAAATTTGTCTCTATTATTGATGGATTTACACAAATATATGAAAGCTTAAAGGGATTGTTCACTCAAAAGTGAAAATTCTGTCATCATTTACTCTCTCTCATGTCATACCAAATCTGTATGATTTTCTTTCTCCGTACACAAAGGGAAATATTAGAAAAATGACGATACTCTTTTTCACACAATAAAAATGAATGGAGACCAGGGGATGTCAAGCTCCAAAAATGACAAAAAGCACCATAAAAGCAGTGCATATGATTCTTACTTTTCATGGTGAATTTGCATTTTAAAATGCTTATCTGTTAGGTTTAGGCTTTGGATAAGGGTAAGGATGTCTGTTTTGTTCACCACTCATATTGCTTTTAGGACACTATTTGTTAGGTTTAGGTTAAAGTTTTAGGTTCGGGAATTACGTTTTACTCTTCAATACGTCATTCTAAAATTCACATTACAAACCTTGTCCGATTACAACATAATTTCACTCGCTTTTGGCGCCCCCCGCTGGACATTACACTCGGAAACTGCGGCCAAACATGTAATACAGTATGTAAATTTGGTTTGCAAAAATGTTGCCATGGTCACATAAATTTCATGAGATTAGCCTGTGAAAATTCCTGTCCTCCACGGAAGAAAGCGTAAGTCTGGGTTTGGGATGACATGAGGTTGGGGAAATGTGAACAGATGTTTTTATTTTTACAATGTATAAATGTTTCTTTTGCTGCCTCAAACACACACAAACACACACACGCACTCCAAGTGTAAGTCTCAATAATGAGAGGTGAAGATGTGGCAGAGGGAAAGCAGACATATCTGGGAAATTGCTATTCATTGGAGGTGGACCGGTGCAGCTATTTCCATTTCCCTTTGCAGGCAGCCAGTTGACCCTCCATCCCTTCTCTCTCTCTCTCTCTCTCTCTCTCTCTCTCTCTCTCTCTCTCTCTCTCTCTCTCTGTGTGTGTAACTGCATCTGTCTCTGAATCAGAGTTGCAAAGTTTGCAGTTTTCAAGTGATATTGGGCTACTTTTTAACTGCTGCAACAAGTTTTTTTCAACAGTTTAAAGGTTTGATGTATCGCACAAATTTCTTTTGTATTTAATTAAATAAAACAGAAATGTATTAAATAATTTTATGCTATATATAACCCATACATACAGTATACACACAATTTCCATCTAAATGGAATTATTTACATTTAATCAAGTTCTATAACCAACTGGCCACTAGAGACAAATGGAAAGATCACGGAAACACACACTACATTACAAAATCATTCATACAGAAAATTCTCAAGTGAAACAGTGTGCCAGCAGAATTAAGGTAGAACCTGCATGGTACTTTATGCATTTACATCATTCACCCAACCCGCCTGTCCCGTCTCAGTTGAAATATATTGCATTTAGTTACTTTGTAAATATTTGAATGTATTTGGTAATGATGGCATTGGCTTTGTCAGGTTATCCCCAAGTTATTCCTATGGTTATGAACTTCTCAGTTTTAAACTCTGCATATTTTCAATACTGCTACCAACAACATAGACTAGGACTATGAATGAACGGAAATCTAAAAATGCATGAGCTAATATACATTTTTGGGCTAGTTATGATTACAAATTGAGCTGGTTTTGGTAAAGTTTTAACTGGTCATTGGGTTGGTTTTGGTATAGTTTTAATTGGTCATTGAGCTGGTTTAGGTATAGTTTTAATTGGTCATTGAGCTGGTTTTGGTATAGTTTTAATTGGTCATTGGGTTGGTTTTGGTATAGTTTTAATTGGTCATTGAGCTATACCAAAACTATACCAAAAGTATAGTTGAGCTGGTTTTGGTATAGTTTTAAATGGTCATTGGGCTGGTTTTGGTATAGATTTAATTGGTCAATGGGTTGGTTTTGGTATAGTTTTAATTGGTCATTGGGTTGGTTTTGGTATAGTTTTAATTAATCATTGGGTTGGTTTTGGTATAGTTTTAATTGGTCATTGAGCTATACCAAAACTATACCAAAAGTATAGTTGAGCTGGTTTTGGTATAGTTTTAAATGGTCATTGTGCTGGTTTTGGTATAGTTTTAATTGGTCAATGGGTTGGTTTTGGTATAGTTTTAATTGGTCATTGGGTTGGTTTTGGTATAGTTTTAATTGGTCATTGGGTTGGTTTTGGTATAGTTTTAATTGGTCATTGAGCTATACCAAAACTATACCAAAAGTATAGTTGAGCTGGTTTTGGTATAGTTTTAAATGGTCATTGGGCTGGTTTTGGTATAGTTTTAATTGGTCAATGGGTTGGTTTTGGTATAGTTTTAATTGGTCATTGGGTTGGTTTTGGTATAGTTTTAATTGGTCATTGGGTTGGTTTTGGTATAGTTTTAATTGGTCATTGAGCTATACCAAAACTATACCAAAAGTATAGTTGAGCTGGTTTTGGTATAGTTTTAAATGGTCATTGGGCTGGTTTTGGTATAGTTTTAATTGGTCAATGGGTTGGTTTTGGTATAGTTTTAATTGGTCATTGGGTTGGTTTTGGTATAGTTTTAATTAATCATTGGGTTGGTTTTGGTATAGTTTTAATTGGTCATTGAGCTATACCAAAACTATACCAAAAGTATAGTTGAGCTGGTTTTGGTATAGTTTTAAATGGTCATTGGGCTGGTTTTGGTATAGTTTTAATTGGTCAATGGGTTGGTTTTGGTATAGTTTTAATTGGTCATTGGGTTGGTTTTGGTATAGTTTTAATTAATCATTGGGTTGGTTTTGGTATAGTTTTAATTGGTCATTGAGCTATACCAAAACTATACCAAAAGTATAGTTGAGCTGGTTTTGGTATAGTTTGAATTGGTCATTGGCCTGGTTTTGGTATAGTTTTAATTGGTCATTGGGTTGGTTTTGGTATAGTTTTAATTGGTCATTGAGCTATACCAAAACTATACCAAAAGTATAGTTGAGCTGGTTTTGGTATAGTTTGAATTGGTCATTGGCCTGGTTTTGGTATAGTTTTAATTGGTCATTGGGTTGGTTTTGGTATAGTTTTAATTAGTCATTGAGCTGGTTTTGGTATAGTTTTAATTAGTCATTGAGCTGGTTTTGGTATAGTTTTAATTGGTCATTGGGTTGGTTTTGGTATAGTTTTAATTGGTCATTGAGCTGGTTTTGGTATAGTTTTAATTGGTCATTGTGCTGGTTTTGGTATAGTTTTAATTGGTCATTGGGTTGGTTTTGGTATAGTTTTAATTGGTCATTGAGCTATACCAAGTGAGTTGGTTTTGGTATAGTTTTAATTGGTAATTGGGTTGGTTTTGGTATAGTTTTAATTGTTAATTGGGTTGGTTTTGGTATAGTTTTAATTGGTCATTGGGTTGGTTTTGGTATAGTTTTAATTGGTCATTGAGCTGGTTTTGGTAGTTTTAATTGGTCATTAGGTTAGTTTTGGTATAGTTTTAATTGGTCATTGAGCTGGTTTTGGTATAGTTTTAATTGGTCATTGGGTTGGTTTTGGTATAGTTTTAATTGGTCATTGGGTTGGTTTTGGTATAGTTTTAATTGGTCATTGGGTTGGTTTTGGTATAGTTTTAATTGGTCATTGAGCTGGTTTTGGTATAGTTTTATTTGGTCATTGGGTTGGTTTTGGTATAGTTTTAATTGGTCATTGAGCTATACCAAAACTATACCAAAAGTATAGTTGAGCTGGTTTTGGTATAGTTTTAATTGGTCATTAGGTTCGTTTTGGTATTGTTTTAATTGGTCATTGAGCTGGTTTTGGTATAGTTTTAATTGGTCATTAGGTTAGTTTTGGTATAGTTTTAATTGGTCATTGAGCTGGTTTTGGTATAGTTTTAATTGGTCATTGGGTTGGTTTTGGTATAGTTTTAATTGGTCATTGGGTTGGTTTTGGTATAATTTTAATTGGTCATTGAGCTATACCAAAACTATACCAAAAGTATAGTTGAGCTGGTTTTGGTATAGTTTTAATTGGTCATTAGGTTAGTTTTGGTATAGTTTTAATTGGTCATTGGGTTGGTTTTGGTATAGTTTTAATTAATCATTGGGTTGGTTTTGGTATAGTTTTAATTGGTCATTGGGTTGGTTTTGGTATAGTTTTAATTAATCATTAGGTTAGTTTTGGTATAGTTTTAATTGGTCATTGGGTTGGTTTTGGTATAGTTTTAATTAATCATTAGGTTAGTTTTGGTATAGTTTTAATTGGTCATTGGGTTGGTTTTGGTATAGTTTTAATTAATCATTGGGTTGGTTTTGGTATAGTTTTAATTAATCATTGGGTTGGTTTTGGTATAGTTTTAATTAATCATTGGGTTGGTTTTGGTATAGTTTTAATTGGTCATTGAGCTATACCAAAACTATACCAAAAGTATAGTTGAGCTGGTTTTGGTATAGTTTTAATTGGTCATTAGGTTAGTTTTGGTATAGTTTTAATTGGTCATTGGGTTGGTTTTGGTATAGTTTTAATTAATCATTGGGTTGGTTTTGGTATAGTTTTAATTGGTCATTGAGCTATACCAAAACTATACCAAAAGTATAGTTGAGCTGGTTTTGGTATAGTTTTAATAGGTCATTGGGCTGGTTTTGGTACAGTTTTAATTGGTCATTGAGCTGGTTTTGGTATAGTTTTAATTGGTCATTGGGTTGGTTTTGGTATAGTTTTAATTGGTCATTCGGTTGGTTTTGGTACAGTTTTAATTGGTCATTGGGCTGGTTTTGGTATAGTTTTAATTGGTCATTGGGCTGGTTTTGGTATAGTTTTAATAGGTCATTGGGCTGGTTTTGGTATAGTTTTAATTGGTCATTGAGCTGGTTTTGGTATAGTTTTAATTGGTCATTGGGTTGGTTTTGGTATAGTTTTAATTGGTCATTCGGTTGGTTTTGGTACAGTTTTAATTGGTCATTGGGCTGGTTTTGGTATAGTTTTAATTGGTCAACGGGATGGTTTTGGTATAGTTTTAATTGGTCATTGAGCTGGTTTTGGTATATTTTTAATTGGTCATTGGGTTGGTTTTGGTATAGTTTTAATTGGTCATTAGGTTAGTTTTGGGATAGTTTTAATTGGTCAATGGGTTGGTTTTGATATAGTTTTAATTGGTCATTAGGTTAGTTTTGGTATAGTTTTAATTGGTCATTGAGCTGGTTTTGGTATAGTTTTAATTGGTCATTTAGCTGGTTTTGGTACAGTTTTATTTGGTCATTGAGCTGGTTTTGGTATATTTTTAATTGGTCATTGGGTTGGTTTTGGTATAGTTTTAATTGGTCATTAGGTTAGTTTTGGTATAGTTTTAATTGGTCATTGAGCTGGTTTTGGTATAGTTTGAATTGGTCATTGAGCTGGTTTTGGTATAGTTTGAATTGGTCATTGGGTTGGTTTTGGTATAGTTTTGATTGGTCTTTGGACTGTATTTGTCACAAAAGACCTGAAACCCCATCTCTCAAGCAGACTTTAAGAGGAGCGGGACACTTTGAAATGTACACTTTTACATTACAGCAAAATGGAGTAGGCAAATATTCAGAAGTGCAGTGTGTGGTTTTAGATGACAAAGAACAACACACCTTTTCAATATGAAAGCTGGGGAAATAAAATGTTTTTGGTTTCCATCTAAATCAATCTAAAAATGGTGCATGGATTATGCTGTATGAAGCACACTGTGTGGATAAAGCAAAGAGCTGGAGGTCTGGATATGTGAAAGGCTTCTTGTAATGACTGCATTTGTCAAATTCCAGTGAGAGGAGCATGCTTACTACAATCATTATTACATATTAATTGTTTAATTTCTGTCAGAGTCATTCGTTATGAGGGTCATCTGTGTGTGTGTGTGTGTGTGTGTGTGTGTGTGTGTGTGTGTGTGTGTGTGTGTGTGTGTGTGTGTGTGTGTAGAGAGAGAGAGCGAGAGAGAACAACCACAGAACTTGTGAAAAGCTTTAAAATCTCAATGAAAGAAAGTGCGAGGAGTGAAAGAGGGCTGCTGATGGATAGAGAGAGAAGTGAAATACTCTGATTGAAATAACAGCATCTGAGAGCTATTTGGACAAATGATAACAGAAATAATAAGGGAATCTGAATCAAGCAAAACTATCTTCTGCCAAATGTTTCTGTAAATTTTCAGTGAATGCAGCTCTTCAATAGTCCAAATTGGGGTAGTGAGTTGGGGTGGAATCACAAATGGTGCTTCTTGAACATGACAATATGATATATCCAACTAGGCCAGTATACAACTAGGCTTGATATATCTAATGCAATGACATTCATACATTTTGAATTAATGATAATAATAATAATAATAATTAAATTGACTTTTTAAAAAAAATGTTTACAGTATGCAGTGTGTATGCCATAATCTTGATCATCGACCACCATGCTTTCTAGATAACAACATCTAAAATCACTTCTGTCAGCTTCTTCAATTAAAGTAATTCACCTTGCAACAATTGATTATGGTAACCATATTTTCTGCCAAAACACCATCGCTACTACAGTTATTGTTACAAACAATAAAAGTATGTTGCACTTGGTATTACATACTACTATCATTAAAAACAAAAATTTAAATGAAAAAGATTTGGAAAGATTTTAAAACGTATCCTGTTTTAAGATGACCATGTTCATTTATTATTAACAGTAGTAACAACATTTATGTAACCATGATATTTTGGTAAACGTAATCATTTTGGTATACTAAACTATGGTAGACTTTCATGTGGGTCAGTCAAAACTCCCCATTTCATAGTCATTGTTTACATATATGGCTAAACTGTTGGCAGGCAGATGAGCTAACTGTACAAACTAAATTCTCCAAAACATTCATTTTAATCAACTTGCTTGACTGCAAAACCCTCACACAATCTTAATTTATGTGTACACTGCATTTAAAATGCATAAAGTGCATTCACGGGGTATTCTTCATGCATGTTTTATATGTGATTTGTGGACCATGTATAAACTGGTCATATGCATCAATGTAAGTGGTTAGTCAGTTATCTGAATAAGACTGAGGACTCTATGCATTGATAGTTCCGTTCAAGATGTACTCAAGCACTACACATTTATCTCTGTCAGAGACCATCTATCTTCTTAACTGCTTTCATTACTAGGTATGCATTCACACTGTAATACGTTCAGTCAATTTACATGTTCAACGAGATGCTCATCTTTAGCCAATAAACCCATTAGAAGCAAAAATCAGGGTTGGGTTAAGGTTACGTTAAAGGCCAGAATAAATACTAAAGGGTGTATGTCAAGAAAACTGTTTAAAAACATGTCTGGGACATATTCTACCCCAAAATCAATAGAATAAAATTATACATTAAATTTTGCTTGAACAAAATGAAGCCTATTTAGGACCATTTATTTATTTATTTTTGCTTTGTGACATTATTTTTATGACAATTAAACTAATTTCCACCCAATTCCACCATTATTGTACTGCAAAAAACTAAACTAAATAAATCCCATTAATGTGAAACATATACTGGATTTAAATATATTGAAAAAATATCAATTTTATTTAAATCAGAAAGAATCATACATCATGGTATAATTTGTTGCACTACCTTTAATTTATGCATATTTCAATGAAAAACAAAAT
Source organism: Xyrauchen texanus (assembly GCF_025860055.1). Taxonomy (NCBI): domain Eukaryota; kingdom Metazoa; phylum Chordata; class Actinopteri; order Cypriniformes; family Catostomidae; genus Xyrauchen; species Xyrauchen texanus. The sequence continues at coordinate 41,168,167 of NC_068279.1, forward strand.
GCTTTCTTGTTATGGAAATGTAACATTTTCTATATAATATAAAATAATAAACTGCCATATACTGTCATATAATATAATGTAATGTAATATAATATAATGCAAAAAATAATAATATAATTTTGTCTTGATTTACTTTTGATTTTGTGTTGAAATTTGACCCAGACAGATTTGAATTAGATTTATGTGTTATCTTAAGCTTAAAAGAATCTTCTGGGTTCGGAATGTGGGTTTCTGTGTAATGTTATATCCAATTTTACAATGTAATGTCAACATGTCAATGAGTCCTAAAATCCTAAAATGACTGTTAAAATTATTTCAACAACTTTACAGCTCAAATAACACATGAGTTTTAACAGAAGAATTAATGCAAGTGCTTTTATAAAGTATAAGCTTCACATTTCTGCCTTTAAACCCTCCAGAAATTGGCTCCCCTTCACTTCCATTGTAAGTGCCTCACTGTCACCTCGACTTTTGCTTACTGTAAAGAAAAGGAGGGACGAGTAAAAATACGTTTTGTGGTAATCAACATTATGCCACAAATGCTGTCGATTGATCTTAACTATTGAACTCGGAATATTCCTTTAAATCCAAAATCTTTTAAAAGGACTCGTGTTACAATCCTCTGACCTCATCAACTGCAATCAGAACACTGGTTTCCAAACAATGAGGCAGACTGTGTGTGTGTGTGTGTGTGTGTGTGTGTGTGTGTGTGTGTCATGCTCTGTTGCTCATGCAGGTAGACACACTACAATAAATACAAGAGAATTCACTCAGGTGTGATGACTGAATTAGTGCTACTGCAAGACCTGTCGGTCTGAGGATGAACACATGCTTTGAGATGACTAACTAACTCAACTATGGCAAGTCTCCCGGTGAAGCCCTGTTTAACCTAGAGTCTGAAACAGTCATGTTTGTATTCAGGGGCATAGCTAGTGGGGTGAAAGGTGGTAACGATTCTAGGGGTCCAAAGGTCCAGGGGGCCCCACAACAAATTCTAAACTGTATTTTTGCCCAGAGTAATATACAGTTAGGGGGCCCAGATTACCTTGCCACGGCCCTGTTTGTGTTAACTCTGCTCTCTCTGTAAGAGTGTGTGTCTGGCTGGCACATCTCATGAGAATATAGTCTGTCAGACAGACAAAGGACTCACACCTGAGCTCTGAGCTATCATTAATCTGTCTGCGAGTGAATGTATGAGTGTGTATAAGTGTGTGCGTCCTATGTGTGTGTGTGTCTGTTTTTTGTGTTGATATACAGTGCATCCTTAGTTTTTAATGCATACCTATGAATAAATGTCAGGCTGTCCAGATGCTAGCAGAGGCGTACCTGCTTAGTTTTTTCATCTCCATCCCGACTCAATATCATGGGTATGTCTGTTTATATACATACTGTATGTGTGCGTGTATATAATACAGATAGCTATAGATATCTTGTTAGTTTTACACAGTCTAAAAACGTATTTAGATGTGTAATGTGATACCGCTTTTGATATACTGAGTCTTTGACAAATATTGTGTATTTATTGTTCTTTTTGCACTGAAATGGTTTGTTGTTTAGATATGTTTAGACAGTTTTTCTGTTCTTTTTTTATTTTTATTTTTTTTATCCCCTTTTCTCCCAGTTTGAAATGGTGATGCGGTTACTCACCTCAATCCAGATGGCAGAGGACAAGTCTCAGTTGCCTCCGCTTCTGAAACCATCAATCCGTGCATCTTATCACATGGGTCGCTGTGCATGACACCGCGGAGACTCACAGCATGTGGAGACTCATGCTACTCTCCGCGATCCACGCACAACTTACCACATGCCCCACTGAGAGGGAGAACCACTAATCATGATCACGAGGAGGTTACCCCATGTGACTCTACCCTCCCTAGCAACCGGGCCAATTTGGTTGCTTAGGAGACCTTGCTGGATTCACTCAGCACACCATGGATTCGAGCTCGCAAATCCAGGGGTTCTTTATCTGTTCTTTATAATGTAGGTGTAATACAGCCTCCTGTGTTAGATGCAGCACCATGGTCCTGTGAGGCAAGGCATCTCATTCCTTGTAAGTCTCTACATATAGTGGATTGAAAATAAAGCTCAACTTGACCTCACTTGCCTTGACCTGTGTGTTTGTCAGGGTTGAATGCTTTAATTTAGCTTTTTTTTCTATTTTCTATTAGCATTTTATGTTCAAGGACGGTGGTAAAGTTTTCAGATTTTATAATATACGGTGTATCAAAAACTAAAATTGTAATTCATTTGTGGTCATTTTTATTTTAATCAATTTTGGTGTAATGAAAATATATTTTAGTTAGTTTCATGTTTTCATATTTTTATTTCTGTAACAGAAATGTTTCATTTTATTTTAATTAAAGTTTTCGCAATGTTAATACCACTATTTTGTTAAAACAGTATCAGAGTGTATCTCTGATATCTTGTCCATATGAGGTGGTTTCAGTGGTAATGAATTCCTTTAGGAGCAGACAGTGTTCGTGCAGAGCGGCAGTGATAAAGCTGGGGTCTGTCGTGTCGCCCTGCTGGAATTAAGATGAGATAAAACCCATTCCCACCTCTCGCTTTAGGACAAGCAGGGGGTCGACAGGGATGACAGCTGCCCGAATGAGAGAGACAAGCAGGCGGTAAAGTAGAGCCAGACAGGAGGATGAGAAGTCATATCTGATAGATCTGAGAGCATGAGTATGGGGTAAAACAATGTGTGTGTGTGTGTGTGTGTGTGTGTGTGTGTGTGTCTGGTTTTGCCAACATTGTGGAGCAAATATCCCCACAAGGATAGTAAAACCTGAAATCGTCACATTGTGCGGAGCAACCAACATCTTCTTCAAGGAAAACTGCTTAATTAACATTCAGTCTTAATGAAAATGTAGAAATGTGTAAATAAAGGGGATAGGGAGTAGGGTACAGAAACACTCACACTGTACTGGATCTGCAGGATTATTGTGTCTATGAACATGTTATTTCGTGCGATTTGTGTTTTTGCTTCGCACCATTTGCTTCATTCGTGGCGCCTGCCACGAATTTGCATCTATTCGCGTCTTTGCATTGACTTTGTATGTAACTGCGCCGCACGAAATGCTCGATTCGCGTTGTATGTGAACGCACCATTACCTTGTTTTATATTCTGTGTCTCAATGTAAAAACTATTATTGTGTATGTGAGAACGCTTGGCAATAAAGCTCTTTATGATTCTGATTCTAGATGCATATATTTCATACTTGATGTGATGTGCCGAACTGTTATGCCATAAATGTTTATAGACCAAGGAGAGGAAGTTATCATGGCCAAACTCCCAAACATTTGGTATCTCTAAAAAGCCCAGGGTGTTCTCTTAAAATACACTAAGATTTACTACTGTGTCATACACGGGCTTGAATAACAATAGTCCTATACAAAGGAGAATTGCTGTGTCTCAGGAGGATAATGACCTTTTAAGCCTGATGTTTGAAATGTGATACAAAAACTAAAAATAAATAATATAATAATATTAATAATAATACAAAATGTTTTTTATATAAATAAATAAATAAATAATTAAAACATCTTTTAAAAAAAAAAATTTTCTGACTATAACTTAATATTTTAATCTTTATAGTATAACATATGACATATATCTGTTCGTAATATGAAGGTCTCTTTAAAATGTGAAAACTTTTTACTAGGACATAACATATATCACTTATTTCCAATCAGGCTATAATTTTGCCAAATTACGCAGAGTGTGAAAATATTATTCAACTGTGTTTTTAAGATACACTAAATATTAGCTATGAAATTAGCCTTAGCAATACAATAGCTAAAAAGCCATATCCATCACTGTCATTTAAACTACAGAATTCTGGTAACACTTTACAATAAGTTTACATTTGTTAACTTTAGATAAAACTTTGCTAATGTTAATGTCAACATATACTAATACATTTTTTATATATTATTTTATATGTTAATATTAGTTAATGCACTATGCATTAACATGAACTAAAAATGAACATCTGTATTTTTATTAACTAACATTAAAAAATATTAATAAATGCTGTAAAACATATACTGTTCATTGCAAATTCATGATACCAAATGCATTAACTAATGTTAATGAATGGAACCTTGTAGTAAAGTGTTACTGAATTCTATTAATCACTATAATGAATTTGAGATGTGGTAGAAATGATACTGTGGCGGGAATGTTCATGACGTTTAGAAAAAAATGACAAAAATGACATAAATCTCCTGAGATGCAAATAGGCAAGTGTTGGACATTAGACAGATATAAAAATGGTGGGAGTGAAAAATGTTTTAAGAAGACTTAATTTTCTATAAGTTCAGAGTGCTAAAAGTGCCAGAAGTCAAAGAAATGACCATTTATTTCTCTCTTTTAAAGTTGCTGCCAAAATGTCTGACTGACAATAAAAATGAAGAAAAACTAAACACTGAAAAAACTTAAAATCATTTGAAATGGAGAGGTTAAATACCTAACCTTTGTGTTCTACCGCTAGCAAAATACCGGCAAAAAGTATGTTATCACCATGTTTTGTTTTGGAGATGGATAAGCTCCGCCTGCGTTTCACGTGGGCCAACTTGATGACATCACAGTTCTGCACGTGTTGTGTGTGGTTGAAAATGGCAAGTAGAGAAAACGAAACGCTGATCGAGAAGCCCCCTGCGTTATGTAGGTCTCCTGTATGGAAACATTTTCATTTTGCAGTCAATTACAACAGCGATGGTTGCAGACATCGCTCGACACGAGTGCTCTATACTGGTAATATATGTCAATAATGTGCATGAGGGTTTATTTAAAACGCGCACGGAAGTTCTTCCTGTTTCCTCGCGTGGCTGAAATCTAATCGCAAGCTTCAATAATACACTTTGATTAATGCCATTAAGATGCTGTTTTAGTAATACATTGATACATGATAAATCATTTATGCTGACATCACTCAGAGAAAGAGCCACACCCAGAGAAAGAGCCGAAACTGCACACACTCCCTTCCATATTTTAATTCGCTCAGTGCTAATTCGGACAGACATGAAACAATAACTAAAGCGATTGGGGTGTTCATGTGGGATTTCCACGTATTATTAAAATACTCGAGCAGAATCATCACAACATTCCTTCTCATATGCATTCTAATAGGTTATTCCTTTATAATGATGTGCAGCTTCCGAATATTGAATATGTTGAGATGAGTTTGAAGTGCAATTTTTGTTGATGCATGTAGTGTATTAGTGCAGGTATACAGTTAAAATGTTGATTTAGTAATTAGAGAAAATTAATTTTTTTTAGTTAAGGACCCTGATGAAAATTAACCATTGTTTTACTCTAGTAATATCGTAGTAACCATGACTGCTGTCACCATGGTTTTCTGAGCAGTCGTGGTTTTATAACAGTAATACGGTAATGTCTATATAGTAACCATGACAATAACCATGTTTATATTGTGGTTACTATGATTTTACTACAAATGCCATGGTTAAACTATGGTGTAACACAGTTAAAGGATGGAAAAGTAGGAGGCGAGAACCGGCTTTTCAATATAAATAATTGAAGACACAAACACACACATGATGGACATGTCCGTAAACTATCTCTCTCTCCCGCACGATCCTCTGCAGTCCACCTTTATACCTCAGAGGCTTGATTGGCCTGATACGGGACGGGTGTGTAGGATCACGACCCGGCCCCGCCCTCCGCCCTGCCACATATGGTTACTGTTGTAAAACTATTATTTTTATTTAAGGGCAAACCAGTTGAAGTGTTTACCAAATAGATTATTCTTTGGATTTGGCAATAATATTTTTTTCTGAATAAAGCAAATACCAAACTGTACAGAAACCATGACCCTTAAATCGTGATACAAACCGAACCATGAGAAATTCATTATTACGACTTGTCTTGAAACCGGGTTGGACAGTACTGCCAGCTGCCAATAATCCTTATTATTGAGCCACAATACACAGTTAGATACAGTCAACCTAAAGCTACACACACACACACATGTCACCACAGTACTTCTGAACAGATTTATAGACTGTGCAGTCAAACAAAAGAGTGTGACACTGTCAGACAGCACAGAAGCAAGGGAGTAGAAGTACACATCTGAAACACTTACTTCCATCTTTTTGTGGACCGCATGATGTTGTCACCTCATAAAATTATTGAATGTTTATGAATTGAGGTGTCAAATCCTTATAACAAGATTAATTTGATTGATTTTGTTTTAGAAACAACACTGCATAAGATATTCAGGTTTTACAGAGAATGCATTTTTAACACTTAACAGTATTTTGTCTCACTGAACTGACAGAGTTTTTATAGTCAAAACAAGTGAAAAAATCTACCAGTGCTGAAGAAGTAATCCAAAGTATTTAGAATACGTTACTGACCATCTAACGAAATACATTAGAAATGACATTTTACAGCATGTATTCTGTAATCTGTAGTGGATACATTTCAAAAGTAACCCTCCCAACCCTGTTACTAGGCAGCCAATGTGTCATGACAATCTTTGACAGTGACAACTGAACATATAAGAGTGGTGCATTCTGCTGCAGTAAAGGTCAACCAGTAAATGTGTGGATCTTTTAAAACATATAGGCCAATATGATCATTATAATAGTATATCACATTTGAAAAATTTAAAAGAACCACACATTTACAAGAATTGTGCTTTATACAGTACACAATATTTTATTTGATTCTTGTTAATTAAGTGTCCATGATGTATTAAATAGCATATAGCATAGTCTGCGCACCTCAGTACCGGTACTATAAAAATGTAATAAAAATATTTTTTCATAATAAAAGAAAAAGAGTGCGGCCCTCAAGGCTAAAGGGAACCGAAGGTTCAGTTTAAATGTTCAATAAGATGCATAACTATGCATGAATATTATCAATGGGTCATAAACGACAGGAAGTACAGGTGAAGGAGTAAATAAATAAATAATTAAAATAAAAGTAAATAAAAAACTTATATAAATATAAGTTATAAAAATATGTTCACAACATTATTTATTTTATGCTGAGATCTTTCCTGACCCACGACTTATAAAAATATATAATTCTTTTTATATTTATATATATATATATAAACTTTTACATATATATATATATATATATATATATATATATATATATATATATATAGTAGAGGTCGACCGATTAATCGGCCGATTTTTTGCATTTTTACATAATCGGCATCGGCCAATATCCACGCAGATCAAGCCGATTATTAGGCAGGCGCATCTGTGGGCAGCCTAGTGTTGTTGTGGAACACGTGTTCGACGCACGCTGCCCCTAGAGTCATTTTCCAGCAGAGTGAACAGAACTCATCCAGTGCCTAAGGAAGGAGCTAAGTTCCTTGGAGAAAACAGTAAGGGTTAAATTTGTATAACTTCTTTAGATTTAATTAAAAACTTTTGATATTTTACTGCCAACTTCAAGAAAAAAACGTGACAAACGCGATAGTTGACATGACGTTCGGCTACTTTGGATATTGATAGCGTAGTTGAAGTTGCATTATCACAGCAGAAGGGTTGCTATCATGTCACAATAAGGAAGCAAGAATTTTGCACTTACAGACAGTGAATCTGAGACTTTTATTTGTTCTGTTTGTGTGTCTTATATTTGAGAGGGTTTTCACTCAATGCAGAGAAATAAGTAATAAAAATATACCAACGCAGTATAGGCTAGTGAAGGACTGGCTTTGGTAAACTCGGACGTTATCGGTTCTGCTGTCGGTACTGGAGAAATTAAGAAAATACATTCTTTATTGCTATAAAGAGAAAGTTATTTTATCTCGCCAGCCATTTTTATGTATAATAATATGAAACCATTTGTCTGTGATGCAATTTAGCTATTCGCAGTCGGAGAGAGAGAGAGAGAGAGAGAGAACTCACTCACGCGGTGCTACAGCGAGCACAAAACGAGCCCTGCATAATTAGTGACAGAACTAAACATTCAAACATAGCCTGGTTTAGATCTGTGATTATTAGTCTCATTTTATTTAAGATTTCATCTTCCAAAGATTATAAAAAGAATATTTATACATAAGCCGCATTCTGTCTAGCACAACTTCCTTCCCTTCACAGCGGTGCACTGACATTTCTCCCTAAAACTCAAACTTAACGTCAGAATCAGCACGATCTGTGATTGTTGTAAAATGCTACTGTTGCTAAATTGCGGGACGAGTTTAATAATAAAAAGAGCGCAAGAGATCCCAAGGCGGCGCACGCTCCGAAACACACCGCAACGAGACAAGCAAAGTATAGACTACTTTGGGTTTCATGCGTCTAAACGATCAACTATACACAAAAATATGTCAAAACGACCGGCTTGGAGATTCACTTAAACACAGTTTATGTCTTAAATGGACGTAGTTATGGAAATAGTTGGGAGAAAATATGCTGCATCAGGAGCCTATTAGATCTGAACTCGGTCTTAAAGGGGAAGCAGTCTAATAAACATGCTGACGATTGAGCCACTGCGAATCAAACAACAAAAGACAAAGAGAAAATCACTTACAGCTCTTGAATGAATAACTTATGCATTAATAAGCATTCATCTATCTATGATAAACTATGCAGTGTTATTTTACAATTGATTACTTTATTAGATTTCTTTTTAGACCACACCTGAACAGTAATGTTAGTAGACCTTCCTGAAATAAAATTATATATATATTTTATATACCGTTAAAGTACCGGATCGATAAGCAGTATCGGTAAGAGTAGTAATACCATTAAAACCTTAACGATACCCATCCCTAGTTATGCCTGTGCTTCTCTTGGATGCTCTGAATATTGGATTACGTGTCTGGATTGCCCCTTAATTAAAGCTGCATTTGGATCTCAACCTTCGTGTCTCGGAGCAGTTCGTAACACCTGCTTTGTTTATTTAATATATTTGTTATACATTATTTATACAATATGTTTTTACATTATACATTTTTAATTTTAAGTGTACAAGTGCAGATTGGTCAAGTGTTCAATAAATGTATTTGTTGAGAAATGTTGTCTATCTTAAGTAATTATTTGTGTTACATTTTATCTAGGGATGTCCCGATACCACTTTTTCCACTTCCGATCCGATTGCGATAACGGAAATCTCAGTATTGGCCGATACCGATCCCGATCCGATACCAGTGTTGTTTTTTTGCATAATCAGTTTATAATATCTTTACATTATTGTGTGGAAATAATTGGGTGTAGGCCTACTCTTTAATATGTAAAGAAACACAAACCTTTAACTTCACATTATTTCAATATAAATGTATAGCTTATTAAGAAACACTTTATTATTAACTAGCATAGCCTACTGGATACTGGCACTCCCGAGTTCTGATTACACGCACCTGCATATCATTAGTGGCTAATCAGTGACTGAATAAACACCCCGCTTTCTCACGCGCGCGCGCACTCACTCTCTCTCTCTCTCTCTCTCTCTCTCTCTCTCTCTCACTTTCACACTCTGTGCCTGTTCTCATCGATAGTAGAAAGTTCTGGAGTCTCAGAAATACTATGTCAAACATGTGTCTTCATTATTGCCTGCAAGTATCATAAAATTGTTGTAAGTTATCTCTTTCATCGCGTCTATACACTGTCTGGATATTACTTACCTGCTGTTTGCCACTCTGCTTAACTGGATTTACTCACAATGTTTACATCACCGTTTCAATCCTCTGCTCAATAAACCCTGCAGAGTTCATATCTCTGCTGTGAGTCTCTCCATGACAGCTTTAACTTTTAAACCCTCACACTTTTTATTCACAGTTTAATTCGCTTCTTAATTAAATTCTGGTTAAATGCACCTCCAGTGCCGTTCTAAGTCCATATTATAAGTGAACCGAACTGCTGAGCATCTACATCTGAGATGTTCGTTTGTAGCGCTCAAATATTGTGCACGTGTGAAGGCTATAAATAGCCCCACGTGTGTGTGTAAACCGAAGCACCATTCACTAACGGGCTGAAGCTGCGCGTGCATTTATATGTTTACTTATTAAACACAGCCTATTGCAATTCACAGAGCTATCGCGTGTCTTCAAGTGGCTTTGAATAAAATGCACGAGTCATATGAACCGCTTTAATGGTGTTTTAACAGTTCTTTTATGTCATTTTTTAAGCTTGACAGTAACGAACATGACTTACACAGAGTATCGGATTTGGGTCGGGCTCGTCAGACCGATACCCGATCCGTCTAAAAACGTCTAGGTATCGGATCGGGACATCCCTAATTTTATCTTTCAAATAAAAGGTTCAAATAACAGGTTAAAAACAAGCACATATCGGCCAAAATAAATCGGCAGCATTAATGGGCCATCGGCCGACCCGGATTTCAAAAGATCGGCATCGGCCTGAAAAAAACAATATCGGTCGACCTCTAATATATATATATATATATATATATATATAAATATATATAAATATAAAAAGACATATATTTTTATAAGTCATGGGTCAGGAAAGATCTCAGCATAAAATAAATAATATAGGCTACACTTTTTATTATTAATAACTTAAAAAGCATTTATTGCTAAAACTGTGAAGGATGTGGTAAGGGACAATCAGAATACATGGTCAATTTTTTGGTTTTATTCAGGTAGGTATGCCAGAGCTATCAGAGGATTATCAACAAGCAATGCTTTGTCTTTCTCACATACATGCACATATTTATTAGAGGAAATGTTCACAACAAGTGTTCAATATTTGCAAGAACTTCATACATCATGTAAGAAGAGGAAGAAAGAGAAGACACTGCACATGGTAGCACATCTCTGGTTTGATTATTGGTTGGTGAGTATATATTGAGAGGGCTACAGTCCCTCTAAAGAGACTTCCACAGCACTGTGAACTGTAATGATAATCTATGTCTGCAGCAAAAGGATTAGATCACACTGTTTGAATGGTCACTTGGCGTCATTAAAATTAAATCAACCCATTAAGCCCCCCCCAACACACACATGAGCATCACAAAACGGCCTCATTAAATGACCTAGAGGAGAGATGGGCACATGCCTTTTTCTACATGGTCGCCCCCATGCTGCTTCTCTCATCACTAATGCATTAGTAATTAAAATGTATCAGCCATGCATGAGTGTGTGTGTGACACAGCACATCTGTGTTTTAGATTACCTCCTGCACTCTGGGCACCCAGATAAAATTCCCCTTCCGGACAAAAACTCACATTTAGGGAGTGCTTTGAATCCCGAACTCTGAAGGTATTAAAATAACTGAGGTTTTTGAGCCAAAAACGCTTCTGCTGCTGAGCAAGTATGGAGACTTGCTACTTCTAGAACATACACAGACATACTGAGTTGAACTGCACAATTAGAAAAACACAAGACATGCTGCTGCAAAACTGGACATAAATACAGTCCCCATGTAGCTGATCTAGAGAAGTGCAGCTGGGGTGGAGGAGGGTTTTAACCTGTTGATACGCACCCCCTTTTTGAGAACAAACTATGAAAATGACATACCTGAACTTAAATGGTTGTATTTACTGGACCCCTTGGAGTATGGGCACAGTTGTAGTATCTTTTGAAAGACGACACTTTGGGCTTTATTTCCCAAGTTTCAGAATTAATATATGTTATTATTTTTTTAAGTTAGAGAAGCTGAAGTTTAAAGTTCTGGAAATATTTTGGGTATTATGTTTTCATAATCTACAAAAACTATAATAAAAGTGACAAGACAACCCAGAAATACAATGTTCTCAAAGCCACAAGTCTAAAGAAGGTACATTTCAAATTTGAAGATGATCTAACATAAAATGAGGTTCCTGCTAGCTTTTTTCTCTGAAAATCGCTGCCGGTGTACTGAGTAAAATTATGGCTCCGCCTTTCAAGATGACACAAAATCTGACTGCACTGCTTGGCTATTCTGAATAAAACTATGCCACATTTTTAAAAATAGACTTTGGATGCAGGCTCGATTTGTTTATGAGACTCTAATACCCATCCATCCATCTTCAACCGCTTATCCGAAGTTGGGTCGCGGGGGCAGCCGCTCCAGCAGGGGGCCCCAAACTTCCCAATCCCGAGCCACATTAACCAGCTCTGACTGGGGGACCACGAGGCGTTCCCAGGCCAGTGTGGAGATGTAATCTCTCCACCTAATCCTGGGTCTTCCCCGAGGCCTCCTCCCAGCTGGACGTGCCTGAAACACCTCCCTAGGGAGGCGGCCAGGGGGCATCCTTACCAGATGCCCAAACTACCTCAACCAGACTCTAATATATAAGATAATATACAGTTTTACAACATGAATGCTGCTCAGATTGCATAATTTGTTGAAGAACGATGATGAAGGGTAATTCTTTCAGGCGAGATCTCATGAAAACAATGGAGAATATCAATATTTCCAACATTGATCACTTTTATGGACAAAAAGTGCTATTGGATGTTTTTCAATGAACGCTTGACATGGACAATTGACCCAAGTGTGGTGAACTGGATTCATCTGGCGATCACGTTTTCATAACAAAGTTATGAAGTCCCGTTTTGATATTGCATGTTTTCATTTGTACTCCTGGCACAAATAACTAAATTGCTGTTTCTGGAGCATTGCTATCGTGAAACATACATCGATATCAATGTTGAACCCTTAGACCTTTGAAAAGATGTATAATTTGTTAATATTAATTACATTTATAGACAGTAAATTATATATTAAATGTAAGCAGAGGGATGTCACTCCCGAGTGCGGTGAAATTGCGTATCAACAGGTTAAAGAAAACTCTCACAGCATGCTGCAGTGAAACTGGCTTGCAAACTGAGCAAATTTAAATGTTAGACAAAAAGAGAATATGCAAGTGTATTTGCTACCCAATTACATGCCAAAGGACTTACACCATAGCTGGGTTTCCTTTGAAATAGTGCATAAGAAATCCTGAATGGAAATGCTTGATATGTGAATAAGCTTTCTTAAGTCGTTTATTATGCACTAGGAGGAGGTGGATTTTCTAGAGCTTTGCATTAGTTTAAATGTGCATTAAGGTGATGGAAACAGTTTATTCACAAATGTTGATTTGTTTTGACAATTTGTGCCTGTGTTATGTGTGTCCAATTGCTTGATGTGACAGGCACACTAAAAAGCTCCGAACTTGGCACACAATTCTTTGAACATAGCGTTTGATTTTGGAAGTTCTTAACCCACAGCTCGTCAATAAAGTGGGTCCTCACAATCCGCATACATCAGCTTTAAAACGTGTTATATTGTTTCGGCCATTTCTTATCTATTGGGTAAGCTATACAAATGAATACATGCATGACACCCCAGTTTACGTGCCTCTGTGTTAATGTGTGAGGTGCGTGTAAGGTCGCCGCATCATTGCCGCAGTCCTGACAGAGGTGTGTGTGTGTGTGTGTGTGTGTGTGTGTGTGTGTGTGTGTGTGTGTGTGTGTGTGTATGTGCATTTGGATTGTTTTTTGTATTTAGCACAGAGGCGTTCATTAAACATCCCAATGAACCATTAGCCCTGTCACCTAAATCATAGTCTAACCTCCAGCATGTTTGTGTATTGAGCTTAAGCCTTAGTAATCTCCCTTTCAGATGGCTTTCATGGAACGTTCACCTTAAAGGATGGACACACTTAAACATCAGACCTGTATTCATCTCAGCTTTCCAGAACTAGCCTGGATGGCTCCTTCCATCAGTACATCAGCAGTGGTTAAAGTGTCAATCTCCCTTGTCATCTGTCAACAGCTGGGTTTAACTGTTATGTTGAATTAATGAACTGTTTTAATGTCTTTACTGTGGCAATATATTACTCGTGTAAAATGCAGCATGGACAGGATGGCAACTATTTGTACTTGATTGATTGCCATTGTGTAGCTTTCCTAATAGATTTAACAGAATCATCTTCCACAAGCAAGGCTCACTGATTTTACCAATACAGCCAATCACAGAGAGCAAGAGACACTTGACAGTGTGCAGTGAACACCATGCTTCAAACACACACACACACATTGCCATGTTCAGTAATATCCTTTCCTATCAACATTTTTATTGATTCTTATGTGAAATATGGAATAAACAAAATATATGCACACAGAATAAACTTATCTCCCATTATTTCCCCCTCCCCAACCGCACCCCATCCCTCGACAAATATCCCTGTGGTCAAAACCTAAATTACATCAAGCACACATATAAGCAAACAAACAATAGAAAATATTTGAGGAAATAAAAAAATATAAAAATCAACAAACAAAGAGAGAAGTAAGAATTCCACAAAGAATAGAATTTACAATTTCCACCACAATTCTGTTTCTCTCCACATGGTCCTCACTGAAAGCCCTCAAGAAAGGCCAAATACCGGTCCCATTTCTTATCATACGCATCTATTTTGCCAAGCTTTTTAAAATGCCACCACTCTGCCCAAATCGGTGAACCATTCTTGAAATGAGGGAGCACCAAATGACTTCCATTCTCTAAGAATTATCTGTCTGCCAATTATTACACTAATTTGGTACATTTTGTAAATTTGTATGTACACTTTAATAACCACCCCATCACCCAATATACATAGTCTGGGGCAGAATGAAATTTGAATATCTTAAACTTCACAGATAAAATTGTGGACTCTTTCTTACCCAGAATTCTTGAATCTTACCATCTTCCAACTGACATCACCAGCAGATCGTTTTCTTTTAAACCAAGCCTAAACAATCAAAAGGGAGTCCAGTAGAAACTATGCAAAATCTTATACTGAATGAGGTGTACCCTTGCATCCCTAGACATACTGTAGTTTATTTTTTTATTATTCTTTCCCACTCCCCAACCTCCAATACCAAGTTCAAATCTCTTTCCCATAACCTCTTAAGAGCTAATTAAATCGGCCAGTTAACAAGGACAATTGCATCTATGTGAACTTCTGCAGTTAATCCAGGATGGACTTCAAAGACATTGGTCATTAATCTTACAGTTCAAACAAAATCGATGTTTAAACACTGACCCTTAACACTTACTTAGTTTAATAATTTTAAACCATGACTTTAACTATACTTAAGTAATATTTACATTATATTCATGATGTTAGCCAGAGGGGAACTGGCCACTACAGTGAGTCTGGTTTCTCCCAAGGTTATTTTTCTCCATAAATCTTATGGAGTTTTGTGTTCCTTGCCACAGTCGCCTTCGGCTTGCTCACTGGGGTTATTAATACAATTATTATTTAATTACTTATTTTTAAACACGATTAACAAACGTATTTTATCTACTTACACAATGATGATTCATCGACATTATAGACATTCGTTTTATCTTCTGTTAATGCCTGATCTTCTGTAAAGCTGCTTTGAAATGATGTGTGTTGTGAAAGGCGCTATACAAATAAAATTGACTTAACTTGAACCTTTCCAAAGGCTGTGGCACCATACACAGGGTGTCTGAAGCTTTAGGGGGCTATGTACTACCACCAAAACTAGTACAAAGTATATGTCACAACTGTAAATACCTGACAAATTGAGACCTAGAAATCCCAAATTGCTGGGTTATATTATCAAATGGTGGTAGTTCGCCTTTAATGACTCTGTGTAAACTTCTAACATAAGTGGACCCAGTTCTGTAATATAAGTTGAGTCAGTTCTGTGACATGCCGTAAGATTAAAAAATTCTGCAACAAAACCATCTGACCCGGTGCCTTACCTGTTGGCAAGGCTTTAATTACCTTAACAAGCTCCTCCAAAGTAATATATGAGTCAAGAAAGTCTTTTGATCATTCATCAGTTTAGGAAGTTCTAATGGCTCTACCAAGTTGTTAATATCCTTATTGGTAGACGTGGACGTGGACGTGGAACTATAAAGATTGAAATATAATCCTTTAAAGGCTTTATTAATGTCTGTGGCTGAAGTAAATATATTGCCTCCAGAAGACTTCACTTAAGGAATGATGAAAAATTCTCTCTTTATGTATCTGGCAAGAAGTCGCCCTGCCTTGTCCCTCGGCTCAAAATAAGTCTGTCTTGCCCTGAATAACCAAAATTCTACCTTCTGTGACAAAATAATATTGTACTTTTACTTTAGCTGAGTCAACTCTCTAAGACCATTAGATAACATTCGGCTCTTCAGCTCTTTACTCTTTTCCAATTCTATGAATTCATGTGACTTGATCTTTTTAATGAATGTGGCATATTGCATGATCCACCCTCTAAGAACTGTCTTAAGCACCTCCCATGCCACACCCACAGAGGACACTGAGGACAAATTGGTTTCTACATTAGCATTAGCACAACTTCTATCTTTAACATTTGTTGAAATTCTGGATCCTGTAGAATGGATGTATTAAAGCGCCATCTATATGATTTCCTTTTCTCTATATGTGGAAATATCTCTAAACACAAAGCATGATCTGAAACTAAAATGTTCCCAATTGAGCAGTCAGTTGCAGGTGGAATAAGTGACTTAGATATATAAAAAAAAAACTATTCTAGAGTAAATCTAATGAACAGATGAAAAAAGGTGTAGTCACTCCCAGATGGATTCAGAACTCTTCAAATATCTGTAAGACCAAGATTTTTACACATCCTCTGTAGTGTCAATATTGCTCTAAAGGGTCTACACACCTTTGCATCACTATGATCAAGGACAGTATCCATTAAAAGATTGAAGTCTTCACCAAAATCATATCATGAAGGATCAAAGCTGCTTGTAGCTTTTCCACAACATCTATAAAAAAGGTCTTATCATCAGCATTGGGTGCATAAATATTAGCGAAATCAGATTTTGCCCCTGTATTTCAGCTAAAATTATTTTACCTAAATGATTCTTCCTAAATTATCTTTAATCTGTTTGAGAAAATGAATCTTCCTAAATGATTATTCCTAAATTATCTTTAATCTGTTTGAGACATTTAAATTGTAAATGTTTACTTATCAATGTGATGACTCCTCTTACTCGAACCAGCACTACAAAACACATGCCCACCCCATGTTCTGCCAAGTTTTTCAGCTTCCTGTGAAGAAAGGTGCGTTTCTTAAAGGAACACTATATCAAATTATTTATGCTTAAGAAAAGATACAACCTTTCTTCTTTTTATAGGGTGTTAATGGGCTTATTAACATTCCAGGTGGAGAGACACTTTACCTATAATACAGTGTGACATATTAACATGCAAAGAAAAATTGTGTGCCCAAGGATAAATTATATAGACCACTATCCAACATTGATGTAACCATAACATCCTTAATAACCCACAGAACAGAAAAAAGTGCTTCAACCTCGTGCATAACAGTCCCAAAAGGTATCCATCGCTTGGAAATCTGATGGTCCATGCACGCTCACAAGACTTTCTGCAACCCTATTGATACCAGATTTCTCAAGTCCGGTGATTTTTACACATGTATATATATTTTTTTTTCTTAACATAAACCAACCATTAAATTGTACATAAATATGTTCAATAAAATTAAAAACAAAAAATAAAATAGCCCCAGTAAACAGTAACATCGAACACACAATGTGAGCAAATTATCTCAACAGCAAGTTATCAAAAGGGAGAAAAAAGAAAGGATAAAAAAAAAGTGTCAGGGAGGAGCCAGTAGGCCGACCACAGAACAACAAACCCTCTCAGGCTGCATCAGCAAAATGCATGATGTGTAGTCTGCATTGCTGATTGAGTGCAGGCAAAGTAACCCACTCACTTCATTGATTTAATAAAGGCCATAGCTTGTCGTGGGCATGTAAAAGTCTTGCGACTATCCTTTGCATCATTTCTCAGCGCAACTTGCCTTTATTCCTCGCCGCTTGTAGAACAAAGTCTCTGTCGGCCAACTACAAGATTCTTGCCAGGATATATTGGGGTCTGATACCCGCCCCAGGATGCTGACCAAAAACTTTGTGGGCACGCTCAATTTTGAGCTGGTGGTCCGGTGTTTCGATCAATCTCTGAATGAGCCTGTCCAAAAACTTCACCACATCTTGACCTTTTCCCTCTGGGATTCCAACAAACACTTATGTCTGCTCAAATTTTCCATAACCTCTAGTTTTTCCCACACCCATTCCAAATACGCTTTGGTGGCCGGCGGGTTAGCCTGCAGCTCTCTTTCGGCCAACTCCAGAGACTCACATTGCATCTCAACATCATCCATTCCTGTGATCAGGGTGGAAAGTTTTGCCTCCATAGACGTGATCGCTTCACGTATTTCCACGAGGTTCTCCATGACGGTCGAGATTAATGTTAGTGCTGCATAAATGTTCGAGATATCCCGACCTATGATGTGAGGCTCGTTGTCACTATCAACCCTCACATCTTGATCCTGTGAGGCGTCCATCGTGTGAGAACGCAAGTGCTTTTTAATGTCCCCACAGGCTGACAATTTCAAATGTTTCGACATCCTGCACTCCCAGCACTGATTAACAAACAAAACTATTATGGTTCTCACTGGTTAATATTGCTTAAAACGATAATTGTAGCAAAGTTTAAGTGGAGCTCGCCTTCAAGCGATCAACCCTTGCATATCGTCACGTGACTATGAAGGTAACAGACTTAACACTATGGCGACACTATGGTTGTCTAAACCAGGGGGAACCACCGGGGGTTGCAAGGGGGTGCTAGGGGGTCCACAAGAAATTTACAAAAAAAAAAAGGGTAAAAACTTTTACATTATTTGACATTATTGCTGTTCATTCTGAAATGTATTATTATTATTTTATTGTATTGGCAGCCATAGCAAGAAATAAAAATAAACTATTTTATAATTTTATATGTTAGAATATATTTTATTTGTAAGAAATAAAGGTTGTAATTCACTATTCTCTGTAAAGCTGCTTTGAAACAATATTTGTTGTATATTTTTGCCAATTTATTTATATAGCGCTGTTCACAATTAATACAAATAACTTAATATTTATTATAATTTTAAAATAAAATATATATAAATATTTATCTTCGGGTTTATACATCTAACATTTCTCCAGCATAAGAAAGATAATGCCAACTCAATAAAAAGTAATTATTTCCAAGATAATATAAAAAAAATATATTTTTGCTTTAGTACAATGACAATATAAAAGGCAATTATTGAATTTTGTCTACATAATATCATGTTTACTAGTTTTATCACACAGGGGTATGTCGGAAGGGATTGTCAAATTGGGATCCATGGCAACAAAAAGTTTGAAAACCCCTGGTCTAAACGATACAGACAAATTATTTTCTCTCCGCATATGCCTCCTTGATCAATCTCTTTCTTTTATTCTAGATGCTGTCCTGTCCCAGGGTGGTCTCTGAATAATGGCTAGTAAAGTGATGAGATAAAAGATGCAAATGGGTTTTTCCTAATCTTGAAGCAGTGGGAGATTAATTGAAAACAGCTGAGATTTCAACAGACAGGGGTTTGGGGAGGGGCAATTTTCTTTTGCACTATTTTCCACTCTTTTAGTCTGTGTCTTTCAGTCGCCTCTGATTTTCATGTTTTCATTCTCTGAAACATTTATAAGTGTATGTGTATGTATCTACTCATGCATCACTCTGTGTCTCGGGCTTCGCCTATGAGATTTTGCAGATTCAAACTTTCACATGTCAAAAGTCCTTCTTTTCTCTCAATTTCAAATTTTACATGCATGATTGTTTAATATAAAATATTTGCAATCTAAAAATAAAATAATAATGCTGCCACCTTTCTATGGATATTTTTATGGGCCAAGCCCAAAAGGGGCGGAGCAACCACTCCAATCTCTGCCAATTTCTGCCCACAACTTTGGCCACCATATTGAAATTTGACAAGAACATTCATTAGCACATTTGTCCCACAGACTTCATTGGGTCTTCCCTAAATTTGTGTCAGAGCACCTTGAGACACTACTGGCCAAAAGTTATCAAAAGCTTTTTGATAGACCAAATCACTTCCTTAAAACACATGAACTAAATCAGTGGCTAGGATAGCAAACAGTGTGTGAGGCTGAATCTTGCAATGCTTAGGTCTATCAAAATAAACTTTGTAAGCTTTATTAGGACCATAGTCTAATAGTACATGCCAAGTTTAAGGATAGCACCAGCTATGGGTCAGGAAATCTCAATGTCAATCCTTTAACAGTCCTTTCATCTGCATTTATGTTTATCTTTCTTCCGAATTAAAAAAAAAAAACATTTAATCACTCTTGAATTTGGTGATAGCAGTAGTTGGTTTCTAAATGGTGTGTATAAATTTTGCAGCAACAGATTCATAACTGTCATTCCTCCTATACACTCTAATAGCTTCAAACATTCGCTCACTTTTTTCCACCTTGTACCCCTTAATTTCACCCAGGGTTTTAGATGAAGGGGTTTGAATAATTCAGTAGTAAGCTTCTCAACAGCTCAAAAACCTCAGCACAAATCCCATTAACAAACCTTTGCATCTGTCCACATCCCCATGTGAACACACACACAAACTTGGCAATTTGCCTAATGGCTTTATTCTAAACAGGCCTGTTTCTGTTAGCCTTTCTTGTGTGGTCCACACAGCTCCCTGCCCTGCAACATTACAGTACATACTGTATAAGCTCATTGAATTGGACACCTCCTGTGTCTTGACAATATAGGATCATTTAGGAGTCTCAAAACAAATATCTATTAAACCTATTCTTTCAGGGGGACAAGACCCTGCGGAGACCACCCCTACCCAGCTGGGGAGGTAAGGTTGTGAATACATCACATGTGTTTTTAGGCGACACGTGGAAGTGGCGCGGTGGTAGATCCAGCCTCAGCGGGGAGTTGCTACACCGCGACCGAAGGGCAGCGGAACTTACCCAAGGAAACGCAGGTCCGCTCGTAAGGGGACCGTATCACGGGAAAATACACACAGGGGAGTCAGCGTAGGAGTCCTCACCCTGTGGAGCACCTATTCCAGTACAGGGTAGATTTGAGTACCCGCAGTGGATTGGTTGGCAAGTTCCTCCACCGAACTCGCGGACCCATGAGGGCTAGGGAGGAATCGACCAGGGATTCGAGTTGAGTGAAATCTCCTGGGAAAAAAGACGCACAGTTTTACCTCAAGCGAGGAAAGAGCGTATATGCAAGCGATTCACCGGTCAGCCCATCAGCGTGTTACCGAGTTCTACTGGCTCGGACCTGAGAAAACACGGGATGAAACTGACTCAACCCTGAGATTATAGTATCTCGTAAAGGTGTTGGGTGTCGCCCAACCAGCTGCTCTACAAATGTCTGCCAGGGAGGTACTCCTGGCCAGTGCCCACTAGGGCGCTTAACACTCCTTGTCGAGTGAGCTCGGACCCGCAAAGGGGGGCACGGCCTGAGTGTGATAAGCCAGTGAAATGGCATCTACTACCCAGTGGGAAAGCCTCTGTTTGGAGACAGCATTTCCTTTCCGCTGTCCCCAAAGCATACAAAGAGCTGCTCAGAGTGTCTAAAGCTCTTAGTCGCGGTCCAGATAGATGCATAAAGCACGTGCGGACACAGCAACGACGGGGCTGGGTCTGCCTCCTCCGGGGCAGCGCTTGCAGGTTCACTACCTGGTCTCTGAAGGCGTGGTAGGAACCTTGGGCACGTAGCCCGGTCGCGGTCTTAGGATCACATGAGTGTCTGCGGACCGAACTCCAGGCAAGTGTAGCTGACAGAGAGCGCTTGCAGGTCCCGACCCTCTTGATGGAGGCGGCGCGATCAGCAGGGCAGTCTTAAGAGAAGGGCCCTGAGTCCAACTGATTCTAGCGGCTCAAAGGGAGGTCTCTGGAGGCCCGTGAGGACTACCGAGAGGTCCCAGGAGGGGAACAGGCTTGGCGGGAGGGATTTAACCTCCGAGCCTCTTAGAAACCTGATGATTAAGTCAGTGCTTACCAAGGGACTTGCCATCTACTGCGTCGTGGTGGGCCACGATAGCAGCAACATACACCTTCAAGGTGGATGGGGACAGCCTCCCTCCAACCTCTCCTGCAGGAATAGGAGCACTGACCTAACTGCGCACCTCTGTGGGTCTTCAGCCGGGAAGAACACCAATTTGCGAACAAAGCGCCACTTCAGGGCGTAGAGCTGCCTGGTGGAAGGGGCTCTGGCTTGGTTGATCGTGTCTCATGACAGTAGGTGGTAGGCCAGCTAGATCTTCAGCGTCCGTCCAGGGACCAGGCGTGGAGTTTCCAGAGGTCTGGATCGCGGATGCCAGAGCGTGCCCTGCCCCTGAGAAGAAGGTCCTTCCTCAGGGGAATTAGCCAGGGAGGGGCTGTGGCGAGGAGTACGAGGTCCGAGAACCAGGCCGGTTGGGCCAGTATGGAGCCACTAGTGTGACTTGCTCCTTGTCCTCCTGACCTTGCACAGCACCTGTGCAAGAAGGCTCACTGGGGAAATGCGTGCTTGCGCAGCCCGTGGAGCCAGCTGTGTGCCAGCAGCGTCTGCCCGAGGGGAGCCTCTGTTCGGCCATACCAGAGCGGGCAGTGGGAGGTCTCTCGGGAGGCAAGCAGGTCTACCTGGGCCTTGCCGAATCGTTCCCAAATCAGCTGAACCGACTGGGGGTGAAGCCTCCACTCTCCACTGGGCAAGCGTTGTCGTGACAGTGCATCCGCTACCACATTGAGTTTGCTGGGGATGTGAGTGGCACGCAGCGACTGCTGGCTCCAAAGGAGGAGATGGCGGGCAGAGTCGTGACATGTGGCGGGGCGTCGCGCGCCTTGGCGATTATATGCGCTACCGCAGTGGTGCTGTCTGACCTGATTAGGACATGTTTGTCTCGAATTAACGGGAGGAACTGTCGCGGGGCAAAGAAACAGTCAACAACTCTAGGCAATTGATATGCCAGCGCAGCGAGCCCTCTCCAAGGCCGCGGCTGCGTGCCCGTTGCAAACGGTGCCCCAACCCGATTTGGATGCGTCAGTAGTGACCAGGACGCGTCGGGACACCTGCTGCAGGGGCACTCCTGCTCGTAGAAAGCAGAGGTCTGTCCAGGGTTTGAGTGTTTGGCGGCATGCTGGGGTGATTATCACACGGTGCGTGCCATGGCGCCATGCTCGTCTCGGGACTCGAGTCTGAAGCCAGTGCTGAAGTGGTCTCATATGCATCAACCCCAGCGGCGTGACTGCGGAGGAGGATGCTATATGCCCCAGGAGCCTCTGGAAGAGTTTTAGAGGGACCGTTGTGCCTGGCTTGAACTTTGCGAGGCATTTCAGCACCGACTGTGCACGCTCGTTGGTGAGACGTGCGGACATTGAGACTGAGTCCAACTCCATGCCGAGAAAGGAGATGCTCTGAACGGAGTGAGCTTGCTCTTTTCTCGGTTGACCTGAAGCCCCAGCGGCTGAGGTGTTTGAGCACCTGGTCTCTGTGAGTGCATAGTAACTCTCGGGAGTGGGCCAGTATGAGCCAGTCGTCGAGGTAGTTGAGTATCACGGATGCCGGCTTCTCGGGCCGGGGCAAGAGCTGCCTCTGCGACTTTCGTGAAGACGCGAGGGACAGAGACATGCTGAAGGGGAGGACTTTGTACTGGAACGCCTGGCTGTCGAGCCGAACTGTAGGAAGGGTCGGTGTCGCGGCAGAATTGAGGCGATGGAAGTACGGCGTCCTTCAGGTCTACTGCTGCGAACCAATCTAGGTGCCGGACGCCTGTTAAGATAAACTTTAGCGTGAGCATTTTGAGCGGGAGTTTGAGCAGTGCTCGGTTTAAAACTTCGCAGGTCCAAGATTGGTCGTAAGCTGCCGCCTTTCTTGGGTACAACGAAGTAAGGGCTGTAGAAACCCTTCTTCATTTCGGTTGGAGGGACAGGCTCTATCTCGTCTTTGAGTAGAAGAGTAGCGATCTCCGCGCCAGGGATTGGGCATGTTCGCCGTGCACTGCGGTGAAGCGGATGCCCACGAAGGGGGGGCGGGGGCCTGGCAAACTGAATTGTGTAACCGAGTCGGATGGTCCGGGCCAGCCAGCGTGACGGGTTGGGAAGTGAAAGCCACGCATCCAATCTTCGTGCTAGGGGCACCAAGATGACGAGTATTTTCGACGTACCCGGCGGGGCTTCGCAGCGGGGCGGAGCAGGTAATGTGCCGTCGGGAGGCGAGGGTGCGTCCCGAGGCTTTGGTGCTGAGAAAAGACTCGAAGCACTTACCTTGCTCCGCGCACCCGGCAGGGGGCGGGTTAGTGACTGAGGAGGAGGTCTTATGGTGGCGTCCTCTGGACTCGTCAGAACCGGCCGGCCGGGGGTCAGTTGTGGGGCTGAAGGCGGACCTGTGGCCGCGTCCAGCATGCCGGGACTGTTGAGATCTGGGGGCAGAGTGCCGTGAGAACGGCATTTGCGGGCCAGATGACCCAGAGGCAAAGGAAATAGCTCTTTTATTGAGAATTTGGGTCCCGGTTAAGGGGAGCGGCAAATGAAATGTATTCAAAACAAAATTCTCCTCCCGGCCCTCCACCGGGGGACGGAGTGGTCTTACCATCTCCGGAGCTAACGTCTTGGGCTCTGGGTCGTCCGTCTCAGGAGCGCCTGGGAGCCTTCCAGTCCTCGAGGGGGTCCGTGAGACGGGGGGCGTCGGCTTCCTGCGGGGCGCTCGACGCGTGGGCTGAGAGCTGGGCCCAGGTTGAGGCGGAGCAGCCTGTTGTTTCTTCGCAGGGGGACGCCCTCGGAGAGCAGACGGGGCATGGCCCGAGGCGGCAGACTTGCGGCGGGGCAGGATCTGGGAGATTGCCTCCGTCTGTTTCTTCACCTTGGAGAACTGCTGGGTAACGTCCTCGACGGTGTCGCCGAAGAGGCCAAACTGGGAGACTGGGTCGTCGAGAAAGCGAGTCTTGTCGGTCTCACGCATCTCGATGGCTGTGGGGAGGACGGAGGGTTCCAGTCCAAGCCCACGCTGGCGGCGGCCTGGGAAAGCATGTCGGACATCTGAGCGTCAGCCTCAGCCTGGGGGTGCTGGCCCGAAGGCGGCAGCCCAGGGGAGTCATCCGCGTCAGACGCCTGCCCGAGTGACTGCTCTCCAATGCAGCGGCGAGCTCATCCGCTTCGAGCTCTAGAGGATAGGCAGGCTGGCTGTGAGGCGAGCCGCTGTTGCCTCAAGCACGGACGGGAGTCAACGAGCGTGCTGGGGAACGGGTGGCCCGCGGGTCTCTGGTACCCGATGGAGCTGCACCCGCTGCCGCCCCCAAATCGCCTCCAGCGCCACTCGTACCGTCCTCAATCCCGTGGGAAGAACGAGCAATGCGAGGGGCGGCTGGAGTGGCTTGTTCTCAGTTGAAAACAAGTTGCGACACGCAACGTTGTCATGGTCATGTTCTCGCAGTGAGAACATGACCCATCCACAAACGCAGCCTCGGTGTGATCGCTACCCAGACACACGAGACAGCGCCTGTGGCCGTCTGAAACGGAGAGCACTCTACCGCATCCAGGAATACACAGCGGCGGAACGGCATCTTTATAAAGACGCGTCCTGAAAAGGACGTTCAACGCTCGCTGTGTTTGCTCTTTTAGAGGAAATTACTCTTTTAAATAAAATCACTCTTTTAAGAAACTCTTTCGAGTTTTTATCTGCGCTGTTGAAGCGCCCAGGGGCAACAATGCACAACCGTGCACAGGATAGGAGAAAGCCGCTGTTATGCGCCGTCAAATCCAACAGCATGCAGATCGTCAGAGGAATACACGGGTGTGTGTAACTCGTAGCAGACAGCATACAAGACCATCGGCTCCGAAGAAAATTTCTGAATGAACTCTAGTATTTGCCTCGCCTTTGTACCCGTATGTCCGGGGACGGGGTATGCAAATACTAGCTGCCAACTTCTCATTGGCCTTTTTTCATAGATCAGAGGTATATTCGGTGGCTCGAGAGAGACCCCTAGTGTCGCTTCTCCGACACAACGTGGAGAGAGCGACAGAAGGGGAACATACAGTTTAACAAAGTAAACAAAGAATAAATTCACCTGTTTTTATTGGTAATATACACTTATCTAAGTCTCTTCAACTTTAAATAAGCCTTTTGGAATTAAAGCTGTGTCCCAAATGACACACTATACACTTTGCAATATACTCTATGCACTTAGCATATACATATTAAAATTGTAGTATCATCCCAAATAGAACATGTAATGATTTTTTTCGTACATGGAAGCATTTAACAGCTGACTGAAGTGATGTTTCAAACACATGCAATGTGTTGCCACTTGCTCGTTAGCCAACCGCAGGGGTGGAAAGAGTACTGAAAAATCCTACTCAAGTAAAAGTACTGTTACTTCCCAAAAAATTTAATGTGAGTAGATTAAAAGTACCTGCCCTAAAACTACTCAAGTAAGAGTAAAAGAGTAGCTCATTTAAAAGTACTCATGGGTAGTGAGTATTGAGTTACAAATGCGATGACCTCTTAAAATAAAGCACTGTATGCTGCAATTTCATAATGTAGCATACATACTGTATTTTACGTTCCCTTTTATGGCCGTTGGACAGAAAGAATTAAAAATATAGGTATTTAATAGGTATTTTTGACTGCTAACTTTAAAAAAAAAAAAATACTTATCTATGATAAACACTACATTAATTAAAAAACAAAGAGGAGACATGATTATAGAGATGAAAAGATGAAAGTTATTTTCAATACACTGATCACCATTTTTCATAATGTATGAAACAATTACATAAAAATCAGTTTATGTGTAGGGTCTAAATTTCCCTTAATGCAGACAAAGCGAGTTATTGTTGCACATAAATCAGTATGTTTGGTACAGGTGCCACATCAAGCTTTAAGTAGTACATGGTGAACACATTGTATTCCTTCTGAGATGTTCTGCCTAGATTTAATTCTTGAATATTTGAAGTCCTGGTTTATTTGTGTTCTTATTCGAAGCATGATGCACAATTTTCTGAAGAGTATTTGTGAATGTGGAATATTCTGCCTCTATAAGTATTGCTCTTTAAAGGTTGATAGTTTTCTATCAGGCATAAGAAAAAATTGATAAAGACTAAATTATATAATCATCTACACTTCCCTGGCAATTTATTATTCCGATTAACATTCTCTCTTCATCAGGTGTCGGTATTATTAAAAAAGAATATTTTATTTTATTATTAAATAGTCACTTTTTTATTCTATTACATTAATATGTTTCAAAGCTACTAAAGTTAGTCAGCCAAAAGCAGGGCGTGGTTTTCTTGTAATTTTTGTTTGATTAACTGACTGTTTTCCACTGTTTACGTTCATTTTAGATATAACTGACTGTTTTTTCATTAATACCTCACAAGACGGGCATTTTGGCAGAATTATAAAGTGTATTTAGGTATAGGGGTATTTAATACATCACCAAGACGGTCATTTTGGCAGAATTATAAAGTGTATTTAGGTTTAGGGTTACATTTACATTTATTCATTTGGCAGATGCTTTTATCCAAAGCGACTTACAAAAGAGGAAGAACATCAGCGAATCATCTTAGGGAGACAGTGGTACAAAAAGTGCCATATTACAAAGTTTCAATATCATCAGAATAGTATACAAAACAGATTTAAGTGCAACAAGAAATGTAAATAATTATTATTTTAGTGACTGGTTAAGTGCTTTTGGAAAAGATGTGTTTTTAGCCGTTTTTTGAAGATAGAGAGTGAGTTAGCTTCCCGGATTGAGTTGGGAAGGTCATTCCACCAACGTGGTATGATGAAACTGAAAGTCCGGGAAAGTGTTTTGGTGCCTCTTTGTTTTGGTACGACAAGGCGACGTTCCTTAGCCGACCGCAGGCTTCTCGTGGGAACGTAGCTCTGCATAAATGTTTTTAGGTATGCTGGAGCAGACCCAGTGACTGTTTTATATGCCAGCATCAGGGCCTTGAATTTAATACGTGCATGAACCGGCAGCCAGTGGAGAGAGACAAAGAGTGGTGTAACATGTGCTCTCTTAGGTTCATTAAAGACCAGACGTGCTGTTAAGACCAGGTTAGTTAATACATCACCAAGATGGTCATTTTGGCAGAATTATGAAGTGCATTTGACTGTTTAAGAGCGTAACCAAATTAGCACTCTTGGAAATTCACCTGCATGTAAAGCACAGCACACAAATATAAGCCACCTGTCTGAAATGAGGAAATAAAAAGTCTATCTTTAAAATTTTATCGAGAACAAACAGTGGTTGCCTTGCTATTGCGATTAACATAATGAGCACCCCTGGTCTAGATGTAGAAGACAAACTTTTTCAAGTAGTTTTAAAATGGGATACATTTACTTGAATTTAAGTAAAAGTAATAAGTACAATTCCTGGGAAAAACTACTAATTACAGTAAAGAAAGTATTTGTAATTCATTAATTTACACCCCTGGCCAACCGTTAGTTCAACACTTCTATCTCAAACGAAGTACATATTCACATACCATGGGGTGATGGAAAAACATTCAACTTAATGCTGTCTTCACTGATGTTTAACTAATTGCTACATTCTCCTTTTACTTGTACATTTTGTTTTTGTCATACCACAAGCTGTGACTGTCAAACATTACGCACTCTGTTTGATGGTGGAAGAAATACATCCGGGCACTCATAGCACACTTCTATGTTGCATTTTCAGTGTTCACAACCTGTCCTAATCGCGCTGCTTACTTCTAAAAAAACTATTGACATAGAATAGTGCATAAGTGTGTGGTTTGAGATGCACCTTACAACTCTGCACAATTTGAGTTTATCTTTGTTTTGGGCTAAGGCTAACTTAATCAAGAAACCTGATATTAAAGAACAGATATTTTAACCTATAATTTGGAGTGGAATTATAATTGTGAAAATATTGGTTGTAAATATCACTTAAACCGATTATTGATTATTGACTGTAGCTTGTCATAAGGGCTTGTCAGGTCATCCACTGAATATATTCTTTCAACATTCAACAGGACAGTCAGAGAGAGAGAGAGAGAGAGAGAGAGAGAGAGAGAGAGAGAAAGAGAGAGAGAAATGAAGAAAGAGTGAGTGAGTGAAAGTGAGTTAAAGAAAAACAACGGCAATAGGTACTTGAATGTAGCAGGAGGATCCTGCCGCAGTAGGGCCAGCACCTCACTACATCTGCTCAATTAAGAAATAAATGGCAAAACCAGCACAATATCTTGGTGTAATTTGTGCTTCTAATGAATCCATTATGCCTGGAGGAGCCAGCAAGCCCAGGAGATTGAAGAGTTGAAGAGATGAACACTCAACAGAGCAGACAAGTCCAACAACAGAGTCAACAGAACATGAACCACAGGACCAGAACATGTCTGTGAAATACATGAGGGATTGGAGTTATTTGTTTAAGAATAAGAATGGGTTCTTGTGTTCAAAACAGCTCAATGGTGTGGATGGTAAAGAACGCAGGTGTCTCTACAGACATCTAAAAAAAAATACTGTGCATTTCTGAAAAACTAATCAATAATATATATATATAGTTAACAATAATCAGAATCACCCTATTTACTTTTTTAATAAACATTCCTGGTCTTATTTTGCACGATTCATTAGTGCACGTTATTTCCAGAAGATAATTTTTTTATTTGTAATCTTGTAATAACTTGATACCCCTCTGAAACAACTCCTTTTCGGCTGACGTCAACAAGCCCTCTCATTTTCAACCCATCCAACCACCTGCCATGTAGAGAGAACTTTTAATCGTCCAATCAATGCCTGACTGATCAATCAAGTCTAGCCCGAAATTTTTCTCATTGAATATCCTGTTTTTTAAGTAAAATGGTAAAATGTACCAAGGTGCTAGACAAAACACAACCGCTTAAAACGCTTATCTTACACATGTGTATATATATATATATATATATATATATATATATATATATATATATATATATATATATATATATAGGTCAACAATTAAAAATAGCTCAGGTTGAATGCAAGAACCGTCCCAAGTGAACTCCCTCTAATAACAGCAGAATAATAACGAAACTAAACTGCATTGACCAAAATGCAGTGTTCTTTTTTGTCCTTTTTGATAGATGTGAGAAGTCAGGAAATGATGGGGAGAAGAAAATGGAACAGTATTAGGAAATGACACAAGCCAGCCTCAAACGCGCATTGCCCTCATGAGCACCACAGCGCCACAAATAAGTTAACCACTAGGCCACAGCTCACATACCTAATTAATTGAGTGTGTAGATTACTAAAGGAAATTGTTCAGCATAATTTACAGTTAATAAGACAGTTAATTGTCAATAGAGTTAATTATTTTGATTAAATTCAATTAAAATATTTTTATTAATATTTTACTAGTAACTTATTTTTATTCTTTATTCTATTTTTTATGATTTCTGTCTTGTATTGTTTGTGCACTGGAAGCTTCTGTCACCAGGTCAAATTCCTTGTATGTGTAAGCACTTTCAAAATCTGTGATTAATCACGATTAACTTAGAAAAAACGTGATTAATCACGATTAACTAAGAAAAAACGTGATTAATTGCGATTAAAAAGTTTGACCAACTGCCGGCACTAATATATATTCAAGGGCGATGCCGCAGAACTAAAAACCAAGTGATTAACAACATTTCCTGTGACTTGTTGCTTGTCACATTTAGGACAAAAAACTCTGAATTACATAAAATAGATTTATAACAACTTTATTGAATCGTGTAGGTTAAGACAACGTGGAATGAGAATGAGATTACTTTGCATTACAATAATGTTTTTTTTTTTAATGAAAATAAATAATGTCATAATACAAAAATCTTAATGGTTCTAAATATAAGCTTTTTTGTCTATAAGCAAAATATAATTTCTCATTTCTTTCTTTTGATTTTGGGAAGAAACGGCACCTAGACAGTTTCTTGACAAGATTCACCCTCTAGCAGAAAAAAAAAAATTAATTAAAGAGGAAAGAGAGAAAAGGGGGAAGAAAGAGACTCTGAGATATAGAAAATAGACATCTGAAACCCAAGAAAACGTGTGTTGGAGAAAAAGGGCTAGAGATACTAGAATAGACTCAATTATTCTGAGAAAAAGAGACAGACAGACAGAAAGAGAGAGACAGATAAAGAGAGAGAGAACACATTTAAGTCATACTATAACAGTCTGAAAGTAATTACAGAGAATTAGAGATAACATACTCCAGGTTATGCTGTAAAACGCATGAAATCGGTCATCACCGTCAGAACTCTCTCAGATTAAGCTTAAACATCTGAAGGTTAAAGTTAGCCTTAATGTTTAAGTCAGGCATCTTTGGCTCTAACCGCTCCAGGGAATCTGTGACCCGTTCACCATTTGACCTTTCTATCCCCCGTGAGTTCACACAAGAGGGCTCAATGTAATGTGCTTTTTCATTTTTCCACAGATTACTTCACTTGGATTACTCAAAAAATATAATAAAAACTTGATGTGTGTCTCCAATCATATTATTCAAATCCAGCTCTAAGAACAGATTTGAGGAACTGTTTGGAGCGCTTTATACATGAAATAGCATTTTCAGTGCTTGGATTTGGATTTCTATAATTACCTAAATCACAGTCACTTTTTTACACAAAATGTGTTTGTTAGAATATGTGAATTGAGGAATGTTGACATATGAAACCTTGAGCTCTGTTTTCGTGATCGCACAAAGCTCAGCGCCAATCGCAATTTGCTATTTTTCTGAGAAATAGCTTGTTGCGCATTCTTTACTTCTGGTAAGTTGCAATAAATATAGCTTTATGACATTAACTTACTTGCTAAGCATGCTCCTCTGCAAACATTTGCTCCACCATTCCATTAGTTGA
Source organism: Xyrauchen texanus (assembly GCF_025860055.1). Lineage (NCBI taxonomy): Eukaryota > Metazoa > Chordata > Actinopteri > Cypriniformes > Catostomidae > Xyrauchen > Xyrauchen texanus. Next base: position 41,199,751 of record NC_068279.1, read on the forward strand.
CTTGAAAGAGAAATTTCACCGTAAAAGCGGACAGTTCACACTAATGTATAGCGCCCCTTGTGGCAACATTGAGAATATAATGCCTTTTTGTATTGTGTTATGAATTGTATTCTGACACGTTTAAGAACACAACAATGCACAAAATCAAGCTTGGGTAGCTAGAAGCATCTGTGTTCACGTTCTTGCATAGAGTAGGTTCGGCCTTTAGAGTGTCGGTTTAAATGACGCTTATTTTGTTTGGTAGTCTGACAGAGAAAGGTTTGGAGTGTTAATGAATCTGATGGAGTGTTGTTTGCCAGGTTAAGTCATCTGAGAGAATTAGGTTTGATGTGTTTGTTAGTATGACAGAGGTTTATTGTATTTGGGGTTAAATGGAGTTTGGCGTGATGCGTTTAGCAGTCTAGCGGCGGTTTGGAGCACTTGGTAGTGATGACACTTAAAACACACTGCTGAATACTAATAAAGAACAGGCACTTTCATGAGCTGTCTGCTATTATACAAAGGCCTTTAACATAGCTAGGACAGATGTGTTCATCTACTGATACATGCATGTAGGCTTAAAGAGGCGTCTCTCTTGCTCCACTTTTCCCCTTTGCCTGTGTGTTAAAGGAATAGTTTACACAGAAATTAAAATGCTGTCATGATTTACTCACCCTCATGTGATCCAAACCCTTATGACTTTCTCCCTTCTGTGGAACCCAAAGAAAGAAATTCTGAATAATGAACTGGTCACTTCCCATTTAATTACAATAAATGGGGATTTAAATAAAAAAAAAGGATTATAAAAATATCATAAATCTAGTCCACTATATTCAAAGTCTTCTGATGTCATATAGTAGTTTTGAGAAGAACAATCAGAAATTTTAGTCATTATTCAATGAAAATCTTGACATCTGCCCTAGATTTCTAATACATGCTTATGAGTTCTTGAGAGAAGTATCTCATTCATGAAGGAACCTGTTCCTAATACCATCACCATCATACTTATGTGGACCACTTTTAAGGTGCTTTTATGATTTCCTTTTGTGTTCAACATCAGAAAGACAAACGGGTTTTGAATGACATTAGGGTGAGTAACTGATGACAAGAATTGTTATTTTTGGATGAAATATTCCTTTAAGATATTTAGCAATTAAATGGGGGGATTTTTAGTTGCTGACATCTTTAACGATTCTTCAGTACTTTTCATCCCTTGGGACAGGAAACCAACAATCATCTTGAAAAAGTAAAATAATTATGGCAGAACCCCTTTTGCCTGATAATATAGGATAATTACTTTTTTATTCGCTCGCTTAGACAAAAATGCTCCTGGTGTTCAGGGAGAGACGTAACCTTTGGCGAACAATGTTTGATTGATGAGGTGACTCATTTTCTTGTATGAAATGATTACCGATCGCAATCTGAGGCCAACACACATGCGCACACACGCACGCACACTCACACACACACACACACACACACACACACTCATACAAATTCTCACTCTCTGTTTCATCAATCTACTTCATCAAGCTAGGTGTCAAAACCACAAGCACAGAAAGGGAGGGGCAGAATATATTTTGGAAATTTTCATTACTTCAACATCAGACACTTGTATCTCATGTGAAGGGAACTCATTAACAGAGCCTAGCTTTTATCAGAGGGATGAACAAGAAATGCATTCAGCATACACACATCTGATGGTCAAATCACAGAGGGACAATGGCAGGGGCCCATTTATCTGTCTTCAGCTGAGAGACACAGCAGCCTGCTAATGACAGCGATGAATTCACTCACAGCCGTGATTTGATACATGTGTCTTTGCTTCAAGTTCTGGGGACACACAAAACCTGGCATCTGGACTCAAAGGCAGTGATGGTTTTATGTGCGTGTCTGTCGAACAACAGTGGCTGAGAAAGGGACAAAAAGCCATTTGAGGAGGAATGTCGCAGTATCTCCTGTAGTTCAAGGAAAGGGTTTGATCTGAGAAAAGTTGAGATGTATTGTCGTGGACCTCTCCTCAAAGTAGGGTTGCCACCCGTCCTGGATTTTCCGAGATCGTCCTGGTTTTTGGCCATTTGTCCTGGAATATTAAATTCCATTCCAAGATGCAAAACATCCCAGAATATCTATATTTTCAAGACGCAAGTAAAATGAGTCTAATGAGCCCATTGGCGCATGGCCTTGATCGCAGGGTAATGCTCCCTCTGCGGTGCACGCTACTCGTGCAGTTGCGCGCAAGAGCCGCAATCCTCAATTTTATGCTCTGTACGCAAAAGCAGAAACCGAGAGTCGATCAAATGAAATACAAAATATTCTGTTTGGCTGAATGTCTGAGAGTACTGTGTCTAGATGCTTGACTAGACACGTTTCTACGGCAGATAGCCCAAAATTGGAGCCAGCTTGCATCGTGTGGCAGTCACAGAGGCTCTGCACAGTTGTGAGACACACTCCAAGCAGACAATATGACAAACTTTACATTTGTGAAATCTAGCCGACCAGTTGTCAGTTATGCACTCTGAAAAAGAGCATCAGTGAGCAACAGCCAGTGAAATTGCAGGAGGAGGATTAAAGTGCCAGCTCGCTTCATGTATCCCCAACCTTACAAAAAAACCTAGACTTGCTGCAATTTCACCACTCAAGGGATTTACCACCAGACAAAATATCTCTTTAAAGATTTTATTTGAAACAATAATGAAAATGCTAATCATACAATTAAATGAAAATCAAACAAACAGTTAAATTAAACAATAAACACCATTACAACTGAAGTAAACAAACACATGGCTCAGTGTGTGTGCGCGTGTGTGTGCGTGTGTGTTGGTGTAAGGGAGAGAGGTCAGGCTCTCTGGCGTATGTAAATGAGTGTGTGCTAGGTCAGTAAGTTGCATGTACCTTGCAGTGTGTGGGGCACTGAAGAAGAGTCACAAATGAGGGTATGTCAGGCCAGAAGAACAAAGCAATCACCTTTAGCTTTAGACACTTTGTTCCATCACAACTCTGTTGCAGAGCACTTCAGCGGTTCAGCAGACTCTTTATAGGTCCCCGTTATTCACACCACTCCACATGAATAACTAGAGTTATTTGTTTGACGGTAAACACTTTTTATTGCGGAATGCTTATTATCATCCTTTCTCTGTTTGTTCTCACTCCATCCACATTCCTTTTTCTCACAGCAGACATACACAAAAGCATCTTTTCTCCTTGACTGTCCCTGCATTTTCACTCCACACTTTTCTCACACACACAACAGGTGCCATGTTATACTCTCTCACATTAGGAATTGGTGGTGGATCCTTAAAATGACAAGTCAGATTGTATTTCCTGGTTTCAATGTGGAATTCGAACCCGGGTCTGCCACACTGCTGACGCAATGCTCTTAAGGCCTGTGTATACTTGGTTGATATACAGTTCTTGGTTGTCCACATTGCTGATCACTTCGCACACAGTCTGCATGACCTAGATGATTTGAGTTCCAGGGCTGAATACCAAAATGTAAAATATACATTTTACAAGGGCACACACGAAGCGAGCCGCAGCAACACTGGCAAAAGTGGTAATGATTCTGAATGTGTCTGAAAAACCAGCAAGGAGACTGTCTGAACATTTAGTTAATTTATAATTATAATAGCAAGTTGCTAATTTAGTCTCCCCTTTACCCTCTCAAAATGATCCCCCACTTTGGATTTCCTGCCTGACATAATTATTTACCACATGGACCAGCCATGTAAACGATCAAGTAACTTTCTGTTACTGTTTACATGTCTCCCTTTGTCTACACCGAATGTGAGAGGTGTGATGGTTGGGGTGCGTGCGGCAGTGAATTAGTGCACCGACTATGTCACTGGCACTCCCGGGATTGCCGGCTGGTTGTGCCCTTGGTGACTGCCTAGTTTGCCTCTGCCTAGAAATGACCCTGGTTGTGTGGATTATTGCTGCTAGAGCAATGTTTCCATTGTAAGGCTAGGCTATTGTAGCAGATTTCACCTGTGCCAAGAAACAAAACTTAATTACAGCTAAAGCACCTCGATTATCCCATCTCTCTGATATATGGAAGTCTGTGAACCACTTGATCCCAAGCTAACATTTCCAGTGTCCTGCCTAATGGCTAATAAATGTGTGGAAGCATTCTTCACCTTGTTACTCGCTGCTTCTCTAATGATGGGGGCCACTGGCTGTTTAATACTACTTAAATAAAATGATTGCTTTATTGCCGCATTCTGGGAGCATCAAAGATGGATGGTAGTGGTAGACACTACTCGAGGCAGAACGTTTTTTAAAGTTAAGTCAGAACATAAAGAACATTTCCACGGTTTTATAACCTGACACTAAAGGTCAAGAAGTCAGAGCTAAGAGAGTGGGAGATGCATTAGGGGGGATTTTTAATTAAAAACATTCTGGTACACACTCCTGACATATACTGTATATCCTGTATCATATTCTCATACGAAATCACTCTACCTATAATCCCACAGGTCTGTCAAGCTCCAGTGTTCGGACTGAAACACATTAACAACCAAACTATCCCATTATTATGCACTCCACTTTCACTTCTAGTACTCTGGAATATTTACAGTATATGATTCTTTATATAGTTAACACTATTAAAAACTGGAGTAATGGCTAAATGCTCAAATATTTTCTCGTTTTCCAGCTTATGAAATATCATACTAAAGTGGCATAAAAGTAGTCCATACAACTTGCACTATATTCCAAGTCTTGTGTGAGGAAAGGACTGAAATAAGATTTGTTAATGATGGAAAAATAAGTTGTTTCAAATCTCAATTACAGTAGGGTCAAACATGACGAGTTAACATGCGTTGTGCCAGGTTTGATGTCAATTACATACAATTTTATTGGATCTCATGTATCTTGTCATCTGTTGTAGCAAGCCAGGTTTGAATACTGTATGTGGAAGCATGAGCGCTACAACGGAGTGTGCAGAGACAAGTAAGCCATTTGTGGATATTTTCCCCCAAAAAGTGTAAACACTGAGATTCTGTGGCACTTTCAAAATCATTCTGTTTGTTGAGCATCCCAATATACTGTTGCCACACTTTTGCTCTACCAATAAAGGTAGTTTGTTTTGGGGCAACATGTTTTGTCACACAATGGGTGAAGCTGGGTGTTGGGAAATCTGTGATTGTTTAGGAAACAATTTTTTTTTTTTACATTTCATCTGCCGCAGAAATAAAACAGCAGCATTAACATATTTTCAAGGTAAATGGGGACATTACGCTGTTATAAAGCACTTAATTCCAGGATACCCAACAGCAAACCACATTCAATTACATTTGTTGTACTTGTGAAATGTGAAAAACCGAGAAAGCGATTCTGAGACTATTAATGCACTAAATAATTGTCAATTAACACATTTACGACAACATTGCCATGTCTGCAAATATCCCCTGTTGAGTAGGCTGACACTGCATAAAGAAACACTGTGGGAACCCTAATTTGTACAGGGTTACAGGACAAAAGACTATTTTCACCAAATGTTTGGCAAAGCACCCTTTGAATAAGAAAAAGAGGAAAAAGGCCCACTCTTCTTCCCTTTTCTTTCACCATCTCGCTCTTGGTGTTTGAATCGTCCATTCAGACAGATCTCTACCCTGCGGTGAATGGCGTGTGAGTTCAGTCTTTGAATTTCAATAGTAAAGAATAGCCAGGCATCTGCATTCTCCTTCAAACACAATTAGCTATGGAGGGTTTTAGTCTGTCCTCCCTACATTTAAGATGTGTTTGATGGGTCACCAGACCCATGACTTCATCCAGCCCAGCTACTGCTAGCAGCTATTGCAATGCAAAACAGAATGCCTCTGGCAAACCGCATCCCAGAGGGGGAAGAAAGACTCTAACGTGCCTTTAACCAGGCCATCTTTGTCTGATGGCAAATAAAGCATGTAATTTCTGCAGGCCAGGAAAAAAAGAAGTTAAAATGATAGTTCACACAAAAATTAAATTTTTCTCACCATTTACTCTCCCTCGTGTCATCTCAAACTCATATGACTTTCTTTCTTCCGAAGACCACAAGTAAAATATTTTGAAGGAGGTGTGATGTGTTTTTGTCCATACAATGCAAGTCAATGGGGTCCAAAACTTCCAAGCCCAAAAAAGGACATAAAGGCATCATGAAATTACTCCATACTGCTCGTGTGGTTTAATGTATGCCTTCTTAAGCTATACAGTTGGATTTGGGTGAAAACAGACCAAAATGTAAGACATTCAATATTTTACTTATAATGGAAGTCTATGGGGCAAGATCAGCGTTCAACAATATACACACTTTTGAGAGTTTATTCACAAGACTTAAACATTATATGTTTTAAAGGAATAGTTCACCCAAAATATAAAACTTCTCTCATCATTAACACTCCTTCAGTCATCCCAGATGTGTATGACTTTCTTTCATCTGCAGAAAAAACATGAGGGTTTTAAGAAGAACATCTCAGCTATGTTGGTTCATACAATGCAAGTTAATGGTGATCAAAATCCAGGTTTAATCCTTGTCTTCTGAAACGATCTAATTGGTTTGGCCAAAATATAACTTCTTTTTTTCACTGTTCATCTTGCCATTGCATTCTCTAGACATGTTCATGAGTTCCAGCTCGACTACACTTCCAAGTGCTTGATGCATGCTCAGAGCGCTAGATGGAGCAAAGAAGTGTTTGCTGAAGGCGGCTGATGTCAATATTGAAGGGGGAAGGTCAAAAATCCCTTGTCTCTTCAGTTATATCGATACATATATAAAGATGTATTGATCACTATGTATCTATATTCTGTTGTTTAAACTTCTTTAATAAAGTGATGAATTAACTATATGCATTCGCACATAATCAATTTTATTTTTCTTATGCATAACTGAAATATACTTCGAATCATATGTGTGTTAAGAGTTAATTTTTGATTTCATGCACATTCCTTGAAGCCTCTCTCTCTGTTCTGCACGGAGGCTGACTTGAAGGTCGATCTTGGGAATAAGCTTGAGATGAGACACCAGGGAGAATGTTAAACATATGTTCCAGATGTATTCTGTGGTTGATTTTTACCTGTCAATGACTAATTATATGATTTAAAATCCTATGTAATAGCACTTGAATAAGTAGAAGTGTAAATTTTCTCTTATTATTTCTTTCCTCTCCTTTGCCTGAGGGGTGAATATTTCTTATCTCACTGTTTTGGTTAAAATGACCTGATAAATGTGTGCTCTGGTTCCCTTGTGCGCAGAGAAGCACTGTCGTTCGATCAGTGTTTCGTGTGTGCGTATTGACCTTCTACCCAGGTTTTGAACCCAGGGAGACACAGCAGGCTGACTTCGAAGACGCCGAGACCATCTGCGAGGTCACTTCAGATGTAAATCTCGAGCCAGGACGACAATTGCGCTGATTAATGTTGATGTGCTATAGCTATCTATATGTTGTGACTTTATGCTCTGTTAGCCAATCAGGAGTTAAATAATAGAATATACGTCCTTGCAAATGGTATAATTGATGTAAAATTTTGTGTAAGGTATGAGTTAGCTTCGATCTCCTCGTGAGACTTTGCCGCTGGCTGTACCAATTTCACTGCAAACTATTCTTCAGTAAATTTTGGATTCTTTGATTGAACTTCTTGACTCCTGGTTTTCTTTCTCCATATCTGGTCTGGGTCATAACTGTTATACCCCTAACAATATTAATAATTACAAAATTTAAATTTTGGTCAGTAATCTCACCCAAAATCAGGGTTGGGAGGGTTACTTTTAAAATGTATCCCACTACAGATTACAGATTACATGCTGTAAAATGTCATTTGTAACGTATTCAGTTAGATTACTCAAGGTCAGTAATGTATTCTAAATACTTTGGATTACTTCTTCAGCACTGGTAGATTTTTTCACTTGTTTTGACTATAAAAACTCTGTCAGTTCAGTAAGACAAAATACTGTTAAGTGTTAAAAATACATTCTCTGAAAAACCTGAATATCTTATGCAGTGTTGTTTCTAAAACAAGACCAATCTAATTGATCTTGTTTTAAGGATTTTTAGATATTTTTACTCTTATTAGGTGAAAAAATATGATCGTGTCTGGTAACATGTGCATGTAAAATGGCTAGAAATAGCATTTTAGTTTAGTGTAAAGCTGACCATTTACACAAGGTTTATTTCTATTTATTCTGCTCCAAACATACTTCAAACTTACTTCTCTGTCTGCTCGTATGAATGAAACACATCATAAGAAAGTGTTTCACCGCTGTTCAAATGCACTTTGGATCAAATCATTTATATGTATAAATGTTTTCCACCTGAAAGGACTAAAAATGAAGCAAATGACAATTAAATGCAAAGTAATCTCTTCAGTAATCAAAATATTTTTTGAATGTAACTGTATTCTAATTAACAATTGTAACTGTAGTGGAATACAGTTACTTATATTTTGTATTTTAAATATGTAATCCCGTTAGATGTATTCCTTTAATGCTGCCTTTATGTGCTTTTTGGAGCTTCAAAGTTCTGGCAACCATTTAAAAACCTACAGAGCTAAGATGTAGGAGGCTCATGCTACCCTCCACAATCCACGCGCAACATACCAAGTACCCCATTGAGAGTTAAAACCACTAATCGCGACCAAGAGGAGGTTAACTCATGTGACTCTACCCTCCCTAGCAACCGGACCAATTTGGTTGCTTGGGAGACCTGGCTGGAGTCACTCAGCACGTCCTGGATTCAAACTCATGACTACAGGGATAGTAGTCAGGCCCCCGAGCGGAGATCTTCTTTAAAAAAATATCTTCATTTGTGTTCTGCAGAAGAAAGAAAGTCATATACATCTGGGATGGCATGAGGTGAGTAAATGATGAGAAAATAAAATGTTTTCCTTAAAACTGTTTCTTTAACATTAGACTAGTGTGATAAAAATCACTCACTAACCTTGCAAAGTCTGTGCAAAGAATCCAGTTTTTAACCTCATCATGACCATTTAATGCCAGTACACCTAGTAATTTTCACATAAAATGTGCAAGGATAAAAGGAATTTGACATAACTATCCATAAAGTACAGTTTACATACAGTAGCGAAAACTCCACCCACAGGAATTACACATGTAATGCATTCAATTCTTCAACCTTCATCAAACTGCTTCTTCTTTTGGCAAGAAAACAAATCAAATTTTTGTTTTATATGAATGCAATGATCTGGAAGCAGCTTCCCTTGCTTAGATCCTCAACATACCTACAGTACATACATCAAATATAAACCGCAAAGCTGGTCTCAATATAGATCAGAAGGGCACAGATCAATAACAAAAAGTCGCAGAGAGATATATGAAATATTGTGGAACACAAAAGGGCTGACAGTTATATGCAAGGGCATAGATTTGGCTTGAACATTGGGGAGTGGGGTGTTTATGAGGGCGCCACACAATGCTTTTCAGACGTTGACTGAGTGACATGGGTAGAGTGAATCTTCATTAGTGGTGCTTGCAAAGCATCACTATTGTAATCTCACATACTTATTAGTGGTGCTTGCAAAGCATCACTATTGTAATCTCACATACTTATTTTTATTTTTATACTTTTTATTATTCTATCTCCGTACAAAACTTCGGCACCTAACTCGTCCCGCACCGTTTGGCGTAGACCCACGAATGAGGTGTCAAATCGAACGGCCTATTGAGGACACGTGTGCTATGACTTTTATAAGCGTATCGGGGTACGGTAATTGCCCCAGGGGCAAAAAAGCGGCCGAAAAATCCCATAGACTTAACATTGCGACAAACTTTGACGCGTCACAGCTCCGAGCGAGGATTTCGCAGAAACGTGTGATTTGCCACATTTGAAGAGGCTGGCAGGCTCTGTAAGAGCATACCTCAAAATGGGGTAAAAGTTGCACCCCTGGGGGCAGGAGCTGCCCAAAAATGCCCCAATTGACTTACAATGGTGTAGGACGGCCCATGAAATGAAATGGCATTGGGATTTGTATTCAACATAGCTCTGGATCACAGTGTCATAGAGACAATGGGGCGGGCTCATTTTACTCAGACGACCAATCAGTATCTCAGGATCATTTTGAATCTATCAAGCCACGCCCTAGCAACAATTTAGAGCACCTTAGCAACAAGTCCCATACACTTCTAATGAAAGACATCAAAGGGATATCTCCGGATAGAAGTTTCATAGAAACACAAGGGTGGTCTCGTTTCACTCGGGGCAGCAAACAGCCAATCATGAATCACCTCAACACTTCCTAGCCCCTCCCTAGCAACCATTGTCGAGCACCTTAGCAACCAAAATCCATAGAGGATATCTTCCATTCTGAATGTCACAGAGGCATGGGAGTTGGTTTATATCATTCATACTGACAAGCAGCCGTTGGAGATTAATGATTGGCAGCTGCCAAGCCACTCCCTAGCAACTAAACAGAGTACCCTAGCAACCCTTTAGCAGTAACTATATCTCTGCACCAGAAAATCAGAGAAACTTCTGGGTTGATTTATTTCAATCAGGATGGCAAGGACACTTCATTAGTATCACTAAGGTAACTGCCTAGCAACCAGATGGGGTTACCCTAGCAACCGAGTAACAAATCACATATCTCTGCATCAGAAAAACGTAGAGACTTCCGGGTTGACTTATTTCAATCAGGATGGCAAGGACACTTGATTACTATCACTATGATTACTGCCTAGCAACCAGATGGGGTTACCCTAGCAACCGAGTAACAAATCACATATCTCTGCACCAGAAAATAGTACTGACTTCGGGTTGATTTATTTCACTCAGGATGGCAAGGACACTTCATTACTATCACTATGGTAACTGCCTAGCAACCAGATGGGGTTACCCTAGCAACCGAGTAACAAATCACATATCTCTGCATCAGAAAAGCGTAGAGACTTCCGGGTTGACTTATTTCAATCAGGATGGCAAGGACACTTGATTACTATCACTATGATTACTGCCTAGCAACCACATGGGGTTACCCTAGCAACCGAGTAACAAATCACATATCTCTGCACCAGAAAATAGTACTGACTTCGGGTTGATTTATTTCACTCAGGATGGCAAGGACACTTGATTACTATCACTATGGTAACTGCCTAGCAACCAGATGGGGTTACCCTAGCAACCGAGAAACACATCACATATCTCGGCACCAGAAAAGAGTACAGACTTCCAGGTTGATTTATTTCAACCAGGATGGCAAGGACACTTCATTAGTATCAATATGGTAACTGCCTAGCAACCACATGGGGTTACCCTAGCAACCGAGTAACAAATCACATATCTCTGCATCAGAAAAGCGTAGATACTTCTGGGTTGACTTATTTCAATCAGGATGGCAAGGACACTTGATTACTATCACTATGGTAACTGCCTAGCAACCAGATGGGGTTACCCTAGCAACCAAATAACAAATCACATATCTCTGCATCAGAAAACGTAGAGACTTCCGGGTTGACTTATTTCAATCAGGATGGCAAGGACACTTGATTACTATCACTATGATTACTGCCTAGCAACCAGATGGGGTTACCCTAGCAACCGAGTAACAAATCACATATCTCTGCACCACAAAATAGTACTGACTTCCGGGTTGATTTATTTCACTCAGGATGGCAAGGACACTTGATTACTATCACTATGGTAACTGCCTAGCAACCAGATGGGGTTACCCTAGCAACCGAGAAACACATCACATATCTCGGCACCAGAAAAGAGTACAGACTTCCAGGTTGATTTATTTCAACCAGGATGGCAAGGACACTTCATTAGTATCAATATGGTAACTGCCTAGCAACCACATGGGGTTACCCTAGCAACCGAGTAACAAATCACATATCTCTGCATCAGAAAACGTACATACTTCTGGGTTGACTTATTTCAATCAGGATGGCAAGGACACTTGATTACTATCACTATGGTAACTGCCTAGCAACCAGATGGGGTTACCCTAGCAACCGAGTAACAAATCACATATCTCTGCACCAGAAAATAGTACTGACTTCCGGGTTGATTTATTTCACTCAGGATCGCAAGGACACTTGATTACTATCACTATGGTAACTGCCTAGCAACCAGATGGGGTTACCCTAGCAACCGAGAAACAAATCACAGATCTCGGCACCAGAAAAGAGTACAGACTTCCGGGTTGATTTATTTCAACCAGGATGGCAAGGACACTTCATTAGTATCAATATGGTAACTGCCTAGCAACCAGATGGGGTTACCCTAGCAACCAATTAACAAATCACATATCTCTGCATCAGAAAAACGTAGAGACTTCTGGGTTGGTTTATTTCACTCAGGATGGCAAGGACACTTCATAAGTATCACTATGGTAACTTCCTAGCAACAAGGAGGGGTTACCCTAGCAACCAAATAACAAATCACATATCTCTGGATCAGAACATCGTAGAGACTTCCTGGTTGACTGATTTTACTCTGGATAGCAAGGAGACTTGATAAGTATCACTATGGTAACTGCCTAGCAACCACATGGGGTTACCCTAGCAACCGAGTAACAAATCACATATCTCTGCACCAGAAAATAGTACAGACTTCCGGGTTGACTTATTTCAATAAGGATGGCAAGGAGACTTCATTACTATCACTATGGTAACTGCCTAGCAACCAGATGGGTTTACCCTAGCAACCGAGTAACAAATCACATATCTCTGCATCAGAAAAACGTAGAGACTTCTGGGTTGATTTATTTATGACCATAATTTTTGTTCTTTTCAAGCATGCTATTTCACGAGTTTTGCCACGGCAAGCACCACTCACATTTTCTTCAGGAAATGTACCTATCTAGTTATTTTATTTTTCTTCTTTTTATTATTATTCTATCTCCGTACAAAACTTCGGCACCTAACTCGTCCCGCACCGTTTGGCGTAGACCCACAAATGAGGTGTCAAATCGAACGGCCTATTGAGGACACGTGTGCTATGACTTTTATAAGCGTATCGGGTACGGTATTTGCCCCAGGGGCAAAAAAGCGGCCGAAAAATCCCATAGACTTAACATTGTGACAAACTTTGAGGCGTCACAGCTCCGAGCGAGGATTTCACAGAAACGTGTGATTTGCCACATTTGAAGAGGCTGGCAGGCTCTGTAAGAGCATACCTCAATATGGGGTAAAAGTTGCACCCCTGGGGGCAGGAGCTGCCCAAAAATGCCCCAATTGACTTATAATGGTGTAGGACGGCCCATGAAATGAAAAGGCATAGGGATTTGTATTGAACATAGCTCTGGATCACAGTGTCATAGAGACCAGGGGTGGGCTCATTTTACTCAGACGACCAATCAGTCTCTCAGGATCATTGTGAAGCTATCAAGCCACGCCCTAGCAACCATTAAGAGCACCTTAGCAACAAGTCCCATAGACTTCTATTGAAACAGATCAAAGGGATATCTCCGGATAGAAGTGTCATAGAAACACAAGGGTGGTCTCGTTTGACTCGGGACAGCAAACAGCCAATCATGCATCAAATCAACACTTCCTAGCCCCTCCCTAGCAACCATTGTCGAGCACCTTAACAACCAAAATCCATAGAGGGATATCTTCCATTCTGAATGTCACAGAGGCATGGGAGTTGGTTTATATCATTCATACTGACAAGCAGCCTTTGGAGATTCATGATTGGCAGCTGCCAAGCCACTCCCTAGCAACTAAACAGAGTACCCTAGCAACCGTTTAGCAGTAACTATATCTCTGCACCACAAAATCAGAGAGACTTCTGGGTTGATTTATTTCAATCAGGATGGCAAGGAGACTTGATTAGTATCACTATGGTAACTGCCTAGCAACCAGATGGGGTTACCCTAGCAACCGAGTAACAAATCACATATCTCTGCATCAGAAAACGTAGAGACTTCCTGGTTGACTTATTTCAATCAGGATGGAAAGGACACTTCATTAGTATCACTATGGTAACTGCCTAGCAACCAGATGGGCTTACCCTAGCAACCGAGTAACAAATCACATATCTCTGCATCACAAAAACATAGAGACTTCCGGGTTGACTTATTTCAATCAGGATGGCAAGGACACTTCATTAGTATCACTATGGTAACTGCCTAGCAACCAGATGAGCTTACCCTAGCAACCGAGTAACAAATCACATATCTCTGCATCAGAAAAACGTAGAGACTTCCGGGTTGACTTATTTCAATCAGGATGGCAAGGACACTTGATTAGTATCACTATGGTATCTGCCTAGCAACCAGATGGGCTTACCCTAGCAACCGAGTAACAAATCACATATCTCTGCATCACAAAAACATAGAGACTTCCGGGTTGACTTATTTCAATCAGGATGGCAAGGAGACTTGATAAGTATCACTATGTTAACTGCCTAGCAACCAGATGGGGTTACCCTAGCAACCGAGAAACAAATCACATATCTCGGCACCAGAAAAGAGTACAGACTTCCGGGTTGATTTATTTCAATCAGGATGGCAAGGACACTTGATTACTATCACTATGGTAACTGCCTAGCAACCAGATGGGGTTACCCTAGCAACCGAGAAACAAATCACATATCTCGGCACCAGAAAAGAGTACAGACTTCCGGGTTGATTTATTTCAATCAGGATGGCAAGGAGACTTGATTAGTATCACTATGGTAACTGCCTAGCAACCAGATGGGGTTACCCTAGCAACCGAGTAACAAATCACATATCTCTGCATCAGAAAAACGTAGAGACTTCCGGGTTGACTTATTTCAATCAGGATGGCAAGGAGACTTGATTAGTATCACTATGGTAACTGCCTAGCAACCAGATGGGGTTACCCTAGCAACCGAGTAACAAATCACATATCTCTGCATCAGAAAAACGTAGAGACTTCCGGGTTGACTTATTTCAATCAGGATGGCAAGGACACTTGATTAGTATCACTATGGTAACTGCCTAGCAACCAGATGGGGTTACCCTAGCAACCGAGTAACAAATCACATATCTCTGCATCAGAAAAACATAGAGACTTCGGGGTGACTTATTTCAATCAGGATGGCAAGGACACTTGATTAGTATCACTGTGGTAACTGCCTAGCAACCAGATGGGGTTACCCTAGCAACCGAGTAACAAATCACATATCTCTGCATCAGAAAAGCGTAGAGACTTCGGGTTGACTTATTTCAATCAGGATGGCAAGGACACTTGATTAGTATCACTATGGTAACTGCCTAGCAACCAGATGGGCTTACCCTAGCAACCGAGTAACAAATCACATATCTCTGCATCAGAAAACGTAGAGACTTCTGGGTTGGTTTATTTCACTCAGGATGGCAAGGAGACTTGATAAGTATCACTATGGTAACTGCCTAGCAACAAGGAGGGGTTACCCTAGCAACCAAATAACAAATCACATATCTCTGGATCACAACATCGTAGAGACTTCCTGGTTGACTGATTTTACTCTGGATAGCAAGGAGACTTGATAAGTATCACTATGGTAACTGCCTAGCAACCACATGGGGTTACCCTAGCAACCCAGTAACAAATCACATATCTCTGCACCAGAAAACAGTACAGATTTTTGGGTTGAATTATTTCACTCAGGATGGAAAGGAGCCATGTATTGTATTACCTTGCTAACTGCATAGCAACCACATGGGCTTACCCTAGCAACCTAGTAACAAATCACATATTTCTGCACCAGAAAATTATACAGACTTCTGGGTTGATTTATTTATGACCACAATTTCTGTTCTTTTCAAGCAGGCTATTTGACGAGTTTTGCCACGGCAAGCACCACTCACATTTTCTTCAGGAAATGTACCTATCTAGTTTTAAAATATAATTCGCCTTTGATTTATGATCGCTGTTACTCATAAATTACTAACATTAAGTCATCTTTTATCTTAGAACTAATCCGTCACTAGAGATTAATTAAGATGCACATCGTTTTGTTGGTATTTATCTATCACTTAATTTTAGATAGCTCAAGATCAAAAAGTTATTATTACATGGATGCTACTTGGAGAAACGTCTTTGTCTAATTATTATGTTGTGCTTGTGACGAGCGGTTCTCCCTCAATAACATTAAATACACAAGCCATGCTGACATACGATAGAAAAAAATTAATAAAAAAATTAATTAAAGCAAATACTGTATGTACCACTATGAGCTTTGTCTTATGTATAGCTCTTCTGTACACTATGCAGCTTAGCCACTGTGAGAACTATTTCAATTCAATAGCCAAACATCTTACTCTTGTCTTGTAACTCATTAAAATATCAAAATTACTGATTTTAATCAATATTAATTTATTCTGTAAATTTTGGGTAGGGATTCACGTAGAGATTCTTAAGGTATGTGTGTGTGTGTGTGTGTGTGTGTGTGTGTGTGTGTGTGTGTGTGTGTGTGTGTGTGTGTGTTTATGTGTGCATCTGATGTAATTATTCAGTTTCGCTCCAAAATCTTTTCTCTCTCACTGCTATACTGTCATCTTTCCATGCAATATTTAGATGATAGATGGTTAAATGATACAAGAAAGAAAGAAAGAAAAAAAATAGAAAGAATTCAACATTCAATTCAGTAATAAGGTATTGCAAGAAAGAAGATCAATCACAATTTAGTATGCAAATATTATAGTGTCATCATCGTCAGTAAGATTTTGAACAATGTATGTCACTGGGAGATTGACTTATTCTTTAAGGTGCACTCAGAATTTTTTTGTTATTTATGTTACTGTTGCCATTCTAGAAAGTACTTTTTTCCAAAGTACTACTCATTTAGAGATAATACTTTTAAGTAAGGAAAAAAATACTGCAAAATTACTGAAATACAGTAAAAAGTTTATAAAAACCAAAACACCTACAACTGAAATTATGTACAAACGTTCGAATGGAGTCTGTATATTAATCAATTTGTGCAGAAGAAGAAAATTAATAAAAGAAGAAATTTCAATAGAATTCTGTATGCTGAGCACTGTAATAAACTCAGGATTATGTGTGTCACAGGGTATACAGGGTAAATGTGTCAGCCATGTTCAGTGTGTGTTGTAGGGATTCTCAGGCCTTTGAGGGAATAGGCTGTAAAAGGAATGTGCAAATACTCTTATACTTGGCTGGTAAACAATGATGTGTTGCCATAGAGTCAGAGGTCACGAGGGTGTGCTTGCAACACAGACAGGGTCACTGTGGCTGATGGAGGCAAACCCAGTCAACACAAAGAGAAGTGGGCTATTAAACTTTTAGCCAAAATAGCATTATTCATTGTTTTGAGCATTACTGGTGGCTACTAAAGTTACTCTTTAGATTTGTATGCCATTCCATAATTTCCCATTATCCCAATGTAAACTGAATTTTTCCCTTGTTCATTGATATTTTTTTCTTTTAATGTTTACACATGATATCTCTCAATCACTATATACAGTATACAGTAAACTACATACAGTACATATGGTTGATTGACATTTAAATGTTTGTTTTCAATAACAAACAAACAGAATTAAATCACCCAGGATGCCGGAGGTTATTAGATTGATAATATTCCTATAATAATTATTCAGTTCATTTAGATTCTCCTCTTTTTCCTTATGATCTTCAGGTTTGGAATTAATCATAGTTGCACTTACAGTACTATGATCATTACAGGATAAACAGATGTGGTTGAGTGTGTCTATGCAATATATTGTTCCCCTTGTCACTCACTCGACATTGTGTCGAATTAAGTGACACAAGGGGTCTTCCTGGGACGCCAAACGTACCTCTGAACCTGGGAAAAGGCCAATGTCAAGTTGGCAGACAGAATTTGCATGCCCCGCCCCGGACATACGGGGCAGCAAGTGCCAATCAGAATTTTTCTTCGGAGCCGGACGGTTGACAACAGCAAGCTGAGTTCACCACTGTTTCACTCACCTTTACTGGCGATAAGCACTGCTGTTGGATCTATGGCGCGTTTCCAGCTGGCGTTCTCTCTCTCTCTCGACAGCGTTTTCATTGCCTGAAAGAGTGTTTCTCCTCCTAAAAAGAGTTTATTTCCTCTAAAAGAGTTTGAGTTCCCACTCATAAAAGAGCAATACACAGCAGGTGTTGAACGTCCTTTTCAGGACGTGTCTTTTTAAAGATGTCTTTCCGCCTCGCGGCCAGCCGGCATTCTCCCTTGAGCACCCCGGGCCTGTAGAATGACATCATCACTGACCTTAAAAGTCTACAGTGCCACCGGACAGGCGGCCTTTGCCCTGCATGCCATGGCTCTCCTGCAAGTTCACCAAGCCAAGGCACTCAAAGATCTGCACCTGGGTAGTTCTGACCCCGATGTGCTGCAGGAACTGTGCTCAGCCACCGACCTCGATCTCAGAGCCACGAAGGTCACTGCGCAGGCACTCGGGACATGGTTGAGATGCCCCCATCTCCCAGATTGGCCTCTTTGGCGACACCGTCGACGACTTCGCCCAGCAGTTTTTGGCGGTGAAGAAGCAGATGGCACATCTTTCCGCGGCACCGACAAACCAGCGCGCCCCACCTGCTCGCCGAGGGCGCCCCCTGCGGCTAAACAACAGGTAGAGCTGCCTCAACCCGGGCCCAGCTCTCAGCCCCAGCGTTGAGCAACTCGCAGGGGGCATATGCCCCCAGTCTCCAGGACCCCTTCCAGGACCAGGAAAGCTCCGAAGCGCTCCTGAGACGGGCGACCCAGGCAGTCAGACATTTGCTCAAGAGCTGGTACCAAGACCACTCCGTCCCCCGGTGCAGGGCCGGGAGGAGAATCCTTGTCTCATTTGCCGCACCACCTTCGGGCTGCGGCACCCACATTCTCAATAAAGAGCGATTTCCTCACTCCCTGGGTCATCCAGCCGGTGCGCGCCAGTCCCGGCTCCCGCACAGTATGTCAAAAGCGATTGTTCCGTTAGTGCCCCTCGCACTGAGTTTTGATGCTTGGCTGGAGGGGAGGCTGTCCCCATCCACCTTGAAGCTGTATGTAGCTACTATCGCAGCCCACCATGACGCAGTAGATGGCAAGCCCCTAGGTAAGCACAACTTGGCCTAGCCTGATCCCCTCTTGGGATCTCTCTGTGGTCTGATCGGGCCTTCAGAGACCCCCCTTCGAGCTGCTTGATTCAGTTGAGCTCAAGGCCCTCTGCCTGAAGACGGCCCTCCTGATCGCATTAGCCTCCATCAAGAGGGTTGGGGGACCTGCATGCGTTCTCTGTCAGCGACACCTGCCTGGAGTTCGGTCCGGCACATTCTCCTGAGGCCTTGTCTGGGCTACGTGCCCAAGGTTCCTACGACCCCCTTCAGGGACCATGTCGTGAGCCTGCAAGCAAGCTGCCCCAGGAGGAGGCAGACCCAGCCTTCTCGTTGCTGTGTCCGGTACGTTATTTGCGTATCTATTTGGACCGCACGCAGCGCTCTAGATGTTCTGAGCAGCTCTTTGTCTGCTTTGGCGGACGGCGGAAAGGGAACACTGTCTCCAAACAGAGGTTAGCTCACTGGGTCGTTGATGCTATTTCCTTAGCTTATCACACCCAGGCCGTGCCCGCACCCTTGCGGGTTCGAGCACACTATACGAGAAGTGTGGCATCCTTGTGGGCACTGGCCCATGGCACGTCCTTAGCAGACATCTGTAGAGCAGCGGGCTGGTCAACACCCAATACCTTTGCCAGATTTTACAATCTAAGGGTTGAGTCGGTTGAGTCCCGTGTTTTGTCAGGTCCGAGCCGGTAGAACTCGGTAACGCGGCACAACCGACCGGGTGTTCCGCTTGCACACAGTGCCCCTCACCAAGTTGATCCAGTGCGCCTTCTATCCCAGGTTAGCTATTAAGCGTCGCTCCCTGGATGTTCTCCTCCCTAGTCTTCTAGCCTGTGAATTCAGCGGAGCAATTCGCAGCCAGACCCACTACGAGTCACAGGTGCTCTGTACTGGGGTCGGGCTCCACGGGCTTAGTTCCCTTTTCAGGCAAACTCCCTGTGATGTATTTCCCGTGGTACGGTCCCCCTGTTGGCTGACCCGCGTTTACCTTGGGTAGCCCCGCTGCCCGGGTCGCCGTGCTTGTAGAGTCCCCCCTCATTAGGCTGAACCTACCACCGCGCCATTTCCCACGTACGGCGTCACAATCTTCATGGTGTATTTGCCACACGTTACCTCCCCTAGACTGGGCAGGATGTGGCCTCCGCAGGTCTTTTCTCCCTGAAAGAATAGGACCGGGAAAGACCGCCTTCCCAGATGCATTTCATAGCGTTAAGATAGCCCCAGCCACTTCACGTCCTATGTGAGAGACATAGTGAGAGAAAAGGCGTGGCTGCTGGGCTTGCTCTCATGCTAGTCATGTAGTGCCTGTTCCCCCCCTTAAGGGGTGCAGGGAACCTAAGGTCTGTATGTGACACCTCTTTGGGGGTGTTGGGGAGGACTACGTGCAGCTGACACAGTTGCCTCTAGCACAAAGTAGCCTGCTTGCACCTGTCTCGGCAGTTCACGTAACACGGTCAGTGCGTGGCATTTTTATATGGGACCCCTTGTGTCACTTCATTCGACACAACATTGAGTGAGTGACAGAAGGGGAACGTCATGCTTACTGTTGTAACCTCCGTTCCCCAAGGGAAGGAACGAGACGTTGTGTCCCTCCTGCCACAGCACTAGACCTACCACTGTAAATGGCCATACCTTATTTTCAGCTCCTCAGTGCAAAATCCTGACTGGCACTCGTTACCCCGCTTCCCGTTATACCCGTATGTCCGGGGCGGGGCATGCAAATTCTGTCTGCCAACTTGACATTGACCTTTTCTCAGGTTCAGAGGTATGTTTGGTTTCCCAGGAAGAGCCCTTGTGTCACTTCATTCAACACAACGTCTCGTTCCTTCCCTCGGGGAACGGAGGTTACAACAGTAACCATGACGTTATGGGACATGAATTTTAAAATGAAGGTTTGTGATACCTGAAAAGACAAAAATAATAATAAAAAAAATTATAATAATAGACAACAATAAACTAGAATAAAAGTCACAGCTAACCCCTGCTGTGCATATGAGTATAGTAAAAACTTAATATAAATGAATAAATTAAATTACATTTGAATTAGTAACCAACTGTTGTCCTCTCTACCTGGAGTGTGAGGTCTGAATATGAATTTTCTAATTATTTGCAATCTGTTCCTACCACACACTGTTTCAATCTATCAGTATGCATGTCATCTCTCTTTTCTTTGGGGAGGGGCATTTCTGCACTCTCTTCGATAAATAAACATAACATAAAAAGGCTCCCTAAAGATTCCCTTCTGTTTTTAATCCTCATTATTTCATCATTATCATCCATTTTTAATATTTTAGATGAATTTCTCCATTCCAGATCGATTAGAGTAATTGTTGAAACATGCATGTCATTGATAGGAGTTACCATGTGGCGGTTCTGGTTCATTCATCTTAATACAGCAGCAGGGCTGTACAACATCCCCGGAAGCAGTGCCAGCGGTAATTTGGTTACCACACACACACACACACAGGGCTGTTTACCTTCAGTGCCAGATTATTTCTCAGTTTTCATTAAGTTAAGCATTGAGCGCAGAAGTACGACCTTCACATATACTTCATCAGAGAACCCCAAAGAGAGGGAGCTTTCACCATCATGATGATATACAGTACAGCTCCCAGCCAAATCACAAAAGGTATCATGTAAAGTGGATATAAATATTCAACAGCTGGTTTATGAGAAGCGCATAAATATAATTTATGCGGTCACATATTTTGAATGAACTGATCATTACAAGCAGGGAAAATGAAGTGATAAATAATGAAGGATATTTACACATGAAACTGTTTATTAACACAATCACTTGAATACAAGCAATATCAGTAAAATCATACCACTATTACTGTATTAGCAATGACACAATTCTTCCAAGTTAAAAATGCCAGAAGTGCCGACACTGATTATAAATAGCATTCTTCAAGCTTCACTTACATTTGAAAGTGGAATTACTACCCTGTATGTCAGTGGAAATAGAGGTTAATGATGTCAGACACAACTGACCAGCATAGCAAGATGAAATGTGAACAAGTTTTTAAATGTAAAAAATATATGTATATTATTAAACAGATAGTTTCAGTCCTGGATGCTGATTGGTCAATTGGTTCACCTAGCTACAATGTATATCACAGCGTAGCACCCATAGAGACCAACTATTAACCTTTATTTATATGTCAGGTACTATATTTCAACAGAAGGCTAAACTAAAAAATCAAATAAAATTAAGCTTTTATGAAGAGTTGTTTACTTATTACTGCTTAAATACTGTAAGGTTACTGCACCTTACAGTATTTATACAAATAAAGAGTACAAATATACTGCATACTTTCTTAAAAAATAAAAATTATATATATATATATATATATATATATATACACACACACACACACACATACACATTTCGAGGACTATTCGTTGGTTTAAGAAATGTAATATTTCCTTGAATATTTCCAACTAGTTCTCAAACTCATTCAAAACCACAGCGGGAAGCGCTTCATTCATAGTGAATTAAACAGGATTAATAATACTAAGTAATTAATTAATAACATTTTCATAAAATGTAATTATTAAAATGTGAACCATGTTGTTCGTTGGCTGGATGCCCCCTGGATGCCTGGAATTGTTGGAAATTAAAGTGCATAGATCACTGAAAAACCAACCGCTGCAGTGAAGCGAGAGCTGAATACATGCAGTATTAACAACTGTAGCACGCATTTCATCTCTGGTAAGTTAATTAAATTTAAACCAAACAATAGTAAGTTTGATAGGTAGAGCTCTAAAAGTGAATACGGATTCCATTATAATGAATTAAGTGCAAGTATTTTTAATTGAGTCATTTAGCAGATGCTTTTAACCAAAACGACTAACAACTTAAGAACACAAAAGAAATCCTTTCCTTGTCCGCAGGTCATGCAGACAGCTTCTTTGAACAGCTTTATTTATTATAATAGGAGCCAATAGGATCCTATATTCCCAAACTTTCTGCTGAGGAAATAATTGTGAACATCTAAACTCTGATACAATTTAATCGCCGCCTCTCTCTCTGAGATGCTCAGTATCAACAACACATCTGGACAACACAGCCTCTCATCTTTCAACACTCCAATGCTCTCACAGTGGACGGTAAAGACTTCAAAGGGAATAGGGCATAGGGATAATCACTTTTGAATGGAATGCGCCCATTTAGGAGTGCGCAAGTGAACTCCGAAGTCTGACGTAGTGGGAAATGCCACTTTTGAAGCACAATGCATGTCTCATTACACAGCACACACCTTTCGTCTTTTAAGCAGCTTTCTCACATTAAAAATCTTGATGTGTGAAGTGAATTTGATGGTACATCAATGTATAACAGTAAAGTTATTGAATATCTTTAGCAATAAATATTCCCCAAAAATTATGCAAAAGCACATTTCTCCAAACTAAGTGTTGTAGTATAACCAACAGGAGACCACTGATGTGTTAAGTGATTTTGGTTACACTACACTTTGTAAGATTGAATTTATTGAATATTTTTGCAGTTTTGCTTTTCGGTATTGCACTTTGCAGATGGTTCCTGCACACTCATCTCAAAGCCGGCTGCATGTAAAGACCAATATTATTGGTCCAGAACGGAGGACTGCTAGTTTTGAAGAAAATTAGGTTGTAGCTCGTTGTCTACCTTACTACGGTTGGAAAGAGGCATCGATTGAGTTTTAACAACGTTTAACTTATGAGTTATTGATCCGGGATTTTCAAATCTGTGAATATATGTCCAAATTTACCAAACAACAATTCACCTATAGTCCCAATGTCGATGCATCCTGAGATTAAAGACAACAATTTAAATTGTTCTCAGACTGACAGAGAAGAAATAGTGAGAACTCATAATCATGTATTCTGTGAAACACACGCAAGTGTGCTTCTTCAAACGAGCGTCTTTGTGTTTAATGGCATTTATTATCATTTGTCAAACCAAGACATCTTACAGGTCACAGTGGCGGGTGGATGAGCAAAATGAATGTGCTAATTCCCTCTCCGTAAGCCAAACCACAAAAATGCCATGTCTACAGAAACATCTCCCATGTATAATAATAATGATAATGATAATGATAAAAACAAAAAATAAAAAGCGAGACAAAATGTGGATAAATTATCTTGGTGCTGAACTGATCCATTACAGGCATGACTGTAACATTATAACATGAATATAATGATTGTCTTGCATGTGAACTATTTTGAGTGCGACAATATGCAGTTTCTTTTCATTTGCAAACTGTTAGTATATTTCGTCTGTTTTGATTGGGTGGAACAGCCATCAATCTGAGTGAACCTGTGCCCCTCTGGCCCTTATGTGGCCTTGCCCCAACTTGGTCTGAATGATGGTTGTGCTTCATAGTTATGATGGTTTCGGGAAACAGTCGTGAATTGCTTGTTCATTTCTTCAATGCATCGTAGCCTACTATGGCAGATATATCCATTTATCACTATTAAACACAGTGTTCCAGTTGTTTTTAACTTGGTGCATTAGTGTAGAATTAAATGGATGTGCAGTCAAAGATCTACATGTATCAGGCATTTATTAATGGCTTTAAACATGGCTCCTTCAATCAGATTTTGAGCTGTAACTATCCGTTTTATATTATGATTTTGTAAATAGCGTTCATGCTCTGGAAAATTTGATGTACGAGTTGTGAATGTAAGAGATGGCTAAGAACTTTCAGTCTTTAGGCTGTGACAGGTGAGCTGATACAGGAATGACAGATGAGGGAAAATAAGAACACATGAAACAATACTAATGACATCATCAGGTATGGGAGATCCCTGACAGCTCATCACCTATAGCAGAGCTGTAACACTGCATGAACAGCTGGTCTGTCTTGTAAGGCCTGTGCATGTAAGACATGTTTTCACCCCCGAACTGTCAGGTGCTTAAACAACAAGAACATGTGTTTGTATATTACACATGCAACAGGTCTAGATAGCCAACACACATGTACATTCACACACATGTGCACACACACACACACACACACACACACACACACACCAACGTCACTGTCAGTGAACTGTGACGGTGAACATAAATTAGGGCAGCAGCTGTGGAATTAATGTTGCAT
This sequence comes from Xyrauchen texanus, assembly GCF_025860055.1. NCBI lineage: Eukaryota > Metazoa > Chordata > Actinopteri > Cypriniformes > Catostomidae > Xyrauchen > Xyrauchen texanus. Next base: position 41,224,777 of record NC_068279.1, read on the forward strand.
ATCTGAAAGGACAAAGAAAGGGACACCTACTACAAAGAGAGGCACAACTAACAGAGGATTTTAAACCCAAGCTTCCACTTCTCCCCTCCACAAGTAAAGATAAATGCAGGGAGCAGTCTCTCTGTCACTCTTTAAAGAGGATGAACTGTGCGATCTCTCAATGGGCTGCTCCCCCGCAGTCAAATCATGGGGCTTCATTTCATACAGCTGCAGGACTGCCATGTTGACAGTAAATACTAACAATAAACACAGCAACAGTGCTCAAAGAAGCTTCATAATGAGGCCAGGACAACTGCAGGGACGGCACAGTTTTTACTAGATTTTTGCATATTCTGAAGAAAATGTAAGTGGTTTTTACTAGTGCAAAACTTATGGGTTATGCCAGTGCATTGCTATCCAGTCGCTTAGGTGTTCGGAGAGGTTTTTAACATGTTGCTATGTGATTGCCAGTGTAGATTCAAGGCCATTGCTAGGTGGTTGCTTACTGGCCCATGTCAAAAGCAGACTGATCACACTGTGAATTCAACGACAGGTTGAAAGTTCTGTTGCTGAAATAATCTGTCCTTCCCGAAATTCAAAACCATTACCTCCAGTGGCCAAAACTGGAAGTGTTGTTGAGGTGAAATATCCACAGAGTAGTGCCAAAAGTGAGTTATTTGTAGATGTAAAAATGTCAACAGGAAGACATATTTTATTAACCTTACTCCCAAACCCCAACCCTAAACCTAACCATCAGTGAAGTACAAATGTAATTTTAGAGAAAAATGCAACCTCAGAATTGCGGTCACCATTAATAATGTCAGGGGTGCTCATTACGTTGATCGTGATGAGTGGTCGATCGCAAGACAGACGCTGGTCGATCTCGTTGACATGTCAAAAGGGAAAGGGAGTAGAAAAAGAAACAACACAAATAATGCAAATCTTAAAGATGACTTTTTATTTCCTTATTTCCGCTTCCCCGTTCTCGGATTTTCAAAACGTAGGATGGCAGGGGAAGATTCATTCATATTCATGAGGACAGCTCTAGATGATTAGATAGCGTTGGGTTTATGCTTGTACTTTCTCTGACCAATCAGGTATTTTGCTTAGCTCATGAATTTGAAAAACTCATCCCCTGCATTCCAACGTCTTAGAAATTCCCCCCTGCGCATGGTCTGGACTGACAGACAGTTTCTTTCTGTGTGCGCTGTGAAAGCACTCACAGTTATGTGGATACGCACCTTTGTGACAGACGGTTAACTACACTTCAAAATTACTGACTTGGCGAGGTATTAATAGAAACACAATCAGTTATGTTTAAAGTAATCATAAACACCAGGACAAAAAAAAAAAAGCAGATTTGTATCAAACTATCGGATCAGGACTTGCAGTGGAAAGGCAGCCTGACAGACCTGCCACTGTCTATGCTGTTAATATTAATCAAACAATGGATAATCAATCCATATACGTAAATTGCAAATATAATTTATGTGAAAAAAATCTGAATATTGCAAATAAAGCAGCAATTTCCATCCAATGTGTTCAAGAGAGCAAAATCTTAACTTTTTCCATGGAAATTGGCAACATAAATGGTAGCCAATGGGGAAGCCATTGTGGCTCTTTTATTAAACCTGAAGTATCTACTAGTGCCACCAAACGGAATTGCAAAAATAAACTTTGTTTTCAAAACACCTTTCGGAAAATGCCCCTGTTGTGCCATTGGTCAAACAAAGAGAAAGTCCTGCCCCCAACCCATACCATTGGCTGAGTAACATTGTTGGGACAAGTCTAAGCAGGTTGCAGATTTCGAGAAAATGTACTTATTAATGGCTTACTTATAGTTTTCTCTGCTTATTAAGTGGTGGTGGTGTAGTGATCCAAGCACATAACTGGTAATCTGGTAATCAGAAGGACGCTGGTTCAAGCCCCACAGCCACCACCATTGTGTCCTTGAGCAAGGCACTTAACTCCAGTTTGCTCCAGGGGGATTGTCCCTGTAATAAGTGCACTGTAAATGTAAATGTTAAGCTTGGCTAGGAAAAAGTATTTTAACACAGAAAAAGTTACATACCTCAGATTTAAATGTAATAAATAACTTGTTGATGATCTTCATGTTTGCTAGCAACTGGCAGCAGATGCCTTCTGTATGGGAGTGACACTTTGTAAGACAGATCTGGGAGGTAATAGTAGCCAATCATTTTGATGACATGGTGTCATGTGCTCTGGGATTTTGGAATATTGTGAGGCAAAGTCACATGACAATTTTGACACACATCAAGGAAATTATTCAGTAAATGTGTTTCTATTATAGTTAATGTGCATGTTTTCTTACGGAATAAAAATGAATCCACCTCAATCCACATTTATCCACCTGTGTTTTTTATGCACTGTCCGGCATTTTTAAGGCAACAGTCTAAAATCGCATAGGATGGGACCATGGATGGGAAACCCAGGTAGTGTCAATGTGTTGTATTTTTGTAACTGTTTATGGGAAAAACTGGCTAGTTTAATAACATAGAAAAGTAATAGTGCACCTCTTTTCAACAAGCCAGTGCAATTTGTGGTATCAATCATATCTGTAGCAGAAACAGTGCAGGACGAGTTATGTGCCTAAGTTTAACACTTAAGGGCTAAGGGTTTATTTCAATCACTAACTCTAAGTATGAGTATTAGGGATAGCGATGCTTACCATAGCAAGCTTCAATAATTATATCAATGTATGCCTTTACTAGGGCAAGGTAATTAATCCCAAAAAACATAATCAGTTCATGTATAGCATTTGATTAAGGAAAACTTGAGATTGTCCCTCTGAGATTGGGACATGAACACAGACTGTGAAGCCTGATGGAGAGGGGTGAAACTATAGAGAAAGCAGTTGTTTAATTAGCTTAGTTAATTGCTTATCAGATATTTGCTGGGGGGAGATATTTTGGAGAGGACAGCTTTTAAAAAAAGCTGGAGTATAATGACAACCCGGCCCCGCCCTCCGCCCTGCCACACACATCAAACTTATTGAAAGACAGACTTCCGTATTTATTCAAGCAAATAAAGCAGGTGAGTTTCAAAGCATATTATCATTTACATTAGGGCTGAAACTTTCAGTCGATATTATCGACATCGTCGAAAATACTAAATTGACGAGAAAAATGTTCGTTGTCGAATAGCCGTTTGATCTCATTTAACGTAACATGAAATCACAATAAACTGTAACGATATCGCGTGAGAGCAGCAATTCACGCCCGTTGCAGGAAGAATTACACAGATCAGTCCAGATGCACTCGAAACTTTCACAGTTTATTTTATGTAGATCCCAAATTATTAGGGAAAAAGTACATTCAGAAGCATGTACCGTTGTGGAATAAGCGGAGGCGGAGCTCTTTAAAGGAAACATCCCGGCGTAACATCTTAAATGCAGTTATATTTAATGTGTTATAGCTTTATTAAAGTTCAAATAATACAGAAGCAGATCATGTTAATAACTATAAACTCAGAAACTGGCATTTCTCTGTGTGGTCGGTGCCTCTTCTATGAGTTGCGCGAATGTCCCGATCTAAGGGGGAGAGATTGAAACTGCACCCGGCTGAGAGAGTCTCTGCCTCGGGGACGCTCCTCCCTCGAGTGTGCACGCTTAATGCAGCTCGATTAGAACGCGATTGCTCGTGACTTATTTCATCATAATATCTATATATATGTCCATATACATTTCTCATCATGAAGAAAATTGGCAATATGCAGCTTTATTAATATTAGAGCGCTTTGTACATTTAGTTTTTTCTAAATTGTTTTTTATTCATTCTATTGTATGCTTGTTTATTTATGTTTTGTTTTTTAGTGCTTGGTAAAAAAAAAATATTAAAAGTTGCAAAAGTTGAAGCAAATCTTATATAAGTGTTCAAAAATACTTTAAGCATACATTGTTCAGTTTTGTTATAATTAAAAAATAATATATTTAAATTAAAGTGTTTCTCAATGGCATATTTTTGTTCTTAGTTCTGCTGCTAATGTTTTGTTAACTTTGTTATTATAAGAGTGTTTTTCTTTGGTACCGAAAATGGTATCGAGTACCGTGAAATTTCACTGGTATTGGTACCGAGTTACCGACTACTGAAATTTTGGTACCTTGACAAAACTAATCCAAGTTACTGTAGACTTTGTCAGTTCAAACCAGTCTGGCCATTATCTGTTGACCTCTCTCATCAACAAGGTGTTTCCATCCGCAGAACTGTCGCTCACTGGATGTTTTTTGTTTTGCACAAAGTAAATTCTAGAGAATGTTGTGTGTGAAAATCCCAGGAGATCAGCAGTTGCAGAAATACACAAACCAGCCCATCTGGCACCAACAATCATGATACTAATCATTGTCTCCCCATTCTGATGGTTGATGTGAACATTAACTGAAGCTCTTGACCCGTATCTGCATGAGCTTATGCACTGCTGATGAAAAGTTCATAGTTAAATAAAACCCATTAACTCCATTATGTCTCCTAAGCTGTGAAAGAGCAACCTCTGATCAACAACATTTACATTTGGACAGTGATTGCTAAATGACACTTGATAACCGAGGCAGTGTAACTGTACTAAATGCCTTCTCATACTTACTTTCTACACCTGCTGTCAATATTGTGTGTGGCTTCTCTTCCTTCCAAGCTTCATAATACCTGTCATCATACATGACAGAACATCTGCATTAAAGTGTTGAGCCTCTAAATTGATCAAATGAAATGATTAATTTATGCCAGTGCTGTAGAGAGATGAGCATGAGCAGGGGTTTACTCTATATGATGCCTGTGACCTCTGTCTTGACCTCTGCAGGAATCAATGCGTGGTCTTGCCTCATCAATTTACATAATGTTTTAAATCATCTCTGTCTGTCTCACAGGAAAATGAAATCAATACTTGATACCCAGATATTAACATGGAGGAATGTACAAGTGTGTGTATGTGTGTGTTGAAGTACACAGTCAATTTACTAATGGAATTATTGTTTAGTATTATTCAGCATTCCAAAAGAACAAATATCTCCTTAACAGAGTTTTGTGCCAAAGAGACAAAGTATTTGTTCTAGGGCTGCACATGAGTATTCGATTAATCGAGTACTCATTTAGCTTTAATTATTCGACTAGTTGCAATTTGATTTAGCTTATGCCTGCTGTGGGCAACAATGAAACTGCTTCTCTCATCCAATGCATTGGTTGGTGCTGTGGATGCATGATGTTTTTGAAGGAATAGTTCACCCAAAAAGATAGTGTACATTAATTAGTGATTGTATCACTTCAGAAGACTTCGAATATATGTTTATTTGTGCAAGCGCAAATGTTTACAGTCATTTTTAAAACTTGATGTTGTAGTTTATCCAGCATCCAGATGTTGTAGCATGGTTCACACAAAATACCAGCCCAAGAGTGATCATCAATGGCAATACAATACATCAGACAAAACATTTAAAAAAAAAAAGGATATAATTGGACAGGAGAAGCGAGACCAAAGAAGGCAGGAAGCGTTTGGAAGGGAATACTAGTGTCCTGCTACAAAAATGAAAAAAAATGGTAAATGGTCTGTACTTATATAGCGCCTTTTTAACCTTAACGGTATTCAAAGCGCTTTACACTGTGACTCATTCACCCATTTATACACCAATGGCGGCAGAGCTGCAATGCAAGGCGCTAACCTGCCATTGGGAGCAACTTGGGGTTCAGTGTCTTGCCCAAGGACACTTCGACATGCGGAGTCATGTGGGCCGGGATTCAAACCACCAACCCTGCGATTAGTGGCTAACCTGCTCTACCAACTGAGCCACAGCCGCCCCACAAAAAAAGTAAAACAAATTCTTAACCCCAAATTTCTCTTATTATTTACTCACTTTAATATTGCTGCAAACCCATATTACTTTTTCTTCTGTGGAACACAAAAGGTGAATTCTTTTTAAACCGTATTTGATTCAAGTGCTTTATAAATATACTGTAGAGTGAATGATGACTGATATGTAATTCTACTCATCGAACAAAATGACAATGTCAAAGACATTGAATATAGTCATAACGGTTAAGTTTAGGGAGGTTACTTTTTACTATGGTGCTTTTTTGTGCTTGACAGACCAGAGTCACTTAAATTTACTTTTTTGGCAACACACACACACACACACACACACACACACACACACACACACACACACACCACAAAACAAAAAAACAAACACCATTTGTGTTCCACATAATAAAGATACTCATACAGGTTTGGAGCAACACTATTGTGAGTGAATAATGACACAGTTGTAATTATTATTTTTTTTTGGTTAAACTATTCTTTTAATGCAAAATACTGCATAGTATAGACTACTGCTGCATATTTTTTCACATTGTAATGTTACAATGGCTATTTTGCTAATGTATGAAAATTTGTGTACAAAATTAACAGTTTAATCAAATTATGTGTCAAGAAAATATTAAAAACCAGGAGGTCTATAATACTTGGAGAGCGCCACAAAATTACTCGCAGTATGCTCTGTTGAATACTGCACATTTCAGCAAATATAATAGCATATCAGGGTATTCCATGCATACACAAAATTAGCAAACTGCACAAATAATGTATACAGAACATACTAACAGAAATACTAAGAGTATGGTAGAATGCAATCCCGAACATAGCCATAGTCCTTTCAGAATAATTAATATATCCTATTTGTTTTTCCTTAGTTTTATACAGTATACTGGAGTCTGCTGGTCTTTATGACTGACTATTTCATTCTCTCTTACACATGTGTGTGTTAATATTGACATATGAGACATTGATCTAGATGATAATCTCCGCTCCTCTCATCTCTCCCCTCTCTCATTCACTCCTCTCCCTGCAAGTTGTCTCCTTGTAAGAATACATATATGTAGCAATTCTAAACCTTCTGTGAAGTCTTTGTCAGACACACGTTTGTGCGGCTATCCTTATGAGGACTCTCCATAGACATAATGATTTTTATACTGTACAAACTTTAGCTTCTATCCCCTAACCCTACCCCTAACCCTCACAAAAACCATTCTGCATGTTTACATTTTCAATAAAACATTGTTTAGTATGATTTATAAGATTTGAATTATGGGGACACTAGAAATGTCCTCATAAACCACATTTGTAGCATAATACCCTTGTAATTACCAGTTTGTAACCTATAAAAATGACCTCTTAAACCACACACACACACACACACACACACACACACACACACACACACACACACACACAGTTTATATTTAACAACACCTGCTTTCTGCTTCAATTCACTGAATGATAATGTTATTACAAATTAAACGGTAGTGTTTTCACCCCTTTATCTTTTGCCTGCACTCTGTTCTCTCCATGACTATCACTGTGATGCAGAGTAATCCAATGTACCAATTTCTGACAGAGAGATAACATCAGTGTCTGTGTGGTATAAATATCAGACACTATACCACACTGTAGAAGAGACATCGCCAAATGGAGATTTTTAGAAGAATATTAAGGAAGCCTGTTCACAAGAAGTCATTTTGCTTTGGTACGAATTTTCATTCCGAACAAGCTTTTGTATGGTAACAATGCAGGTCCAACAAATTTTCTGCCGACAATCCAAAGTTTTTTTTTTAAAACGAGTGTTCTGATCTTTCTTCGGACTGCAATGAAAACTGACTGACCAATGAGAAAAGAGCTTTTTGTCATTCGCTGCAGCTGCTCAATCCAGCATGTTGGTGGTGTTAATCAACTTGCAAACACAGGCACACGCAGCTGATGCGCACCCCTGAAAATTATAGAATTAAAAATAAATAGATGCAGTTCATGAACCCTTTGTACTGCAAACATAAGCCCGTTCTGTTTTTGAAAGACTGATTCTGTTCTTTTTTCTTAATGTACATTATTTAATATGAACATCACTGTGCCTGTTATATTCGCATGGCATTAAAAATAGCAGCAAGGTTCAGCAATTAGTTTGTACTGCGCTCATAGAAAATCCCCAAAAAAGAATCTTTACCTGCAATATTTTACATTTAGACAAACTAATTGCAGAACCACACTGCTATTTTTATTGCAAGTGTAATATAAAAAAGTATTGCAATAATTTTAATAAAGACAGAGAGCCAGGGTATTCCTTTATGTTCTATAATACACCTGTTATTCTTAAGGCACATTATTCCACGTGTATTTATACCACTGTACCTTGTGTTTACTTTCCCAGGCATTAATCCAGGCATTATAAAAAGAGAAGTTGGCTTCAGGTGTCCGCTTGTATTCAGAGCAAAATGCGTGCAAATAAATATCCAACAGTACACTTTACTCATCTCACTTAAACAGATTAAATACTTCTCAAAATGCATCAACACAATGGAAAGAACATAATGATACATTATACCAAATTAGGTATAAATTAGGAACAGGACACAACACCGCAACAGCGTCATCTACTGTACAGGAGTGAAATACTTTTTAGTTTCATTTTTTTACAGACTGGGTGTGAATATTAGGGCTGGGCATTGATCCGGATTTCCTGATTAAATTTTATTCCAAATTTCGATTTCATTCGATCCGATATTGGTTCAAATGGGTTTATTTCAGTTATAATGTCCCTTTGCGTACAAATAAAATAAATGATCTCACAGCTAATGCTGTAAATTATACAGGAGACCTCTTAACTAGGTACATTTGGAAAATGTTATAAACTTTCATAATTTTGGTCACATTTTGGCTTTTTAAAAATAAACAAATACATCTATTTAATCAATAAATATTACATTTCATATAGTATTTTTTGTATCATATTTATTGTTAAATTGCATAATTTGTACTATTTACAAGTATTTACATTGATTTGTTGAACACATGCTAAAACCGGTACTGTCACTTTAACAAAAAACTGCATTTCTGTAAACAGCATCTTTAAATGAGCGCATGTTAACGAGAGTGCGATGCATGATTAGAATTAAATGTTTTTTGTAGTTGTTTTTGATCAACAACTGAGAGTAAAGAACAGAAAGGGTATTAAAAGAGACAGTATTTAATGACAAATGTGTCTTGGGATTTCCTGTGATTGTAGTAAAGGGTTGTGCACTGAGTGAAAGATCGATCTTGGGATTTGAGAATAGCTATCGAGATTGTTCAAATGAAGATCGCAATTAATCAGAAAAACTATATTTGAAATGACCCCTATAGTGAATAGACTTTCCGTCAGATTTTTGTCTCACACAATCATCACGGCTTTGGTGTGAGCGGGCCTTTACTCTAAATCTCCACTTAAAATGTATCTTTCAGATGTGAAAGTGAAAGAAAACAGGCACCACATGTGACTTTCAAATATAAAAGTGAAAGTGCAGATTTAGAGTAAAAAAAATACTTCCCCACACCTACTGTATTATTTTGCTTCTGAAGATATGGATTCAAACACTTGAGTATGTATGGATTACTTCCATGTTTCCTTTATGTGATTTTTTGAGCTACAAAAGTCTGATCAACATTCACTTGCATTGTAAGGACCTACAGAGCTGAGATATTTTCTAAAACACTTTGTGTTCTGCTGAGGAAAGAAAATCACACACATCTGTGATGGCATGAGGGTGAGTAAATGATGAGAGATGTTTAATAAACATCAGACATATATAACACAAAAAAGGTAACAATAATAAGTTATTATCAAAATTCTGTGATATTTTCCTGTTCCACAAACTAGAAAGCTGTCACACTGTCTACTGTCTTTGTATACAGAGCTTACCTTCAAAGGCAGCATTCTAACCATTACACACAAATTCTGGGTGAAACCTGATTTGATGCTATATTTTACTATATTTTAGACATTTCTATTGCTTTCATCCACCATCTTGGATGAGTTTTCACTAAGCTTGTCCTAATGCATTCTGAGATTGTCTTGCCTGTGAGATTGCCTTGTTCGTGCTATGCTGGTCCACCAACTTTACCTGCACTAAACCAGCATAAACCAGTCTGGACCAGCATGCTGGTCTAAGATGGTCTTTTAAGCAAGTATTATTAGTGGGTCTAGAAATAATTCTACTCTGCAGATATTATTTGGCAGGATGTTCTTTTCAGAAGAACTCCATGCAGATTCAATATGAATGTTTGGTTTGTTAATGAACCCAAAACCTCACATCCATGGGCTCTATCACATATTCAGCTTTCAGCCAGATTCTTATTGGAACATCAAATGATTTTGGAACTGCTCTGTTCCCTTCTTGTTTCAGCATAAAACAAGCATCCTGACCCATAAGTCTCTCTCCCTTGGGCCTGTTACTTAATATTCAGCTCAATGTAGCTTTCAGATCCATCACAATTTCATTCTATATTGCCCCTCTAGCCACCACAAACCATGTAAGAAGAAAAGATCAAATAATAGCAAAAGGAGGAAAGTACTCTGTGTACATTTAATGTTCAAGCAGGAACAAAAGGCAGGTCATTAGTACAGACGTAGATATAGTACCCCATAAAATCCATAGCACTGTTAACTAGTGTGAATTATTGCTTCAGTCAGAAGTGGTCACCAGCTCCTCCCAGTTCCACATCAACACATTACTTACTGTAACCTGTGATCAAATATCTTCTACACACAGTGGTATTAAAACCAGTCCTGGGCAGTACCGCCAAACATTAAAGTCATTTTTCGTGGACAGGGTTGTTGTTTTGTGTAATTGTGTTGAAAAAGATGAAGAGGGCAAAGACCCCAGAGCTAGTGGTTTTATCCAGTAGATCAGCAACCATATGTTAAAAAAACAGCACATATGGTTAGCTTTATGAGACGTTATGTTCTGTATGAAATAAAAAGGGTTATAATTTCTGACTAAAAATGAATAGTGAATAATAGGGCACAAGGGAAGCCTCGCTGCTCATCACCAGAACATTTTGAAAGATTCTGAAAAGCCTTGTGTATTTTTGTGTATCACATTTGAATGACAGTATCATGTGTTCAGCTTAAAAGCAATATGATTTATTAAATCATCTACACTGTGCTAGTTTCAATGTCTCTCATTCCACACACAGCTAATAAAAATAAGTTTAACCAATATTTGTCCATTTATGTATTTATTTTGAATTATACTGTACAGTCAGCCAGTCATTATTAAAAGTTTGGAATAATGTACAGATTTTGCTCTTATGGAAAGAAATGTGTTCTTTTATTCACCAAAGTGGCATTCAACTGATCACAATGTATAGTCAGGACTTAGGATAATGTGAAAAATTACTAATACAATCTGAAAATAATATTCAGAGCTTCTTAAACTACTTCAAAGTGTTCTCATCAAAAAATCATCCACGTGCGGCAATGGCAGCTTTGTAGATCCTTGAAATTCCAGCTGTCAATTTGTCCAGATACTCAGGTGGCATTTTACCACACACTTCCAGTAGTACTTGCCATAGATGTGGCTGTCTTGTCGGGCTCTTCTCACGCACCTTACAGTCTAGCTGATCCCACAAAACATCAATGGGGTTAAGATCCATAACACTCATTTCCAATTATCTGTTGTCCAATGTAGGGATGTACAGATACCAATTTTTCTCTTCCGATTCCGATATTGGAAATCTCAGTATCTGCCGATGCCAATCCTGATCAGTGTTGTTTTTTTGCATAATCAGTTTATAATATCTTTACATTATTGTAACTTATTGGGAGTACTATTTAATATGTAAAGAAACAAAATCCTCAAACTAAACATTATTTTTATATAAATGTATAGCTTATTAAGAAAAACATTATTATAAACTAGTATACTTGATAATGTAGCAGCAAAATGAACAGTAATTCCAGTATAAGTCATCAGTAGATATTTTTGGGGACTTTAATCTGGACTTTTAGGATTCAGATCTCTTTTTTGTTCAGTTTAGTTGTAAGATATCAGATCACTTTTCATTCACAGTTATTTATTGGAACTCATTCAAACTTAAATATTATTATCATTTGTAAACAAATAATAATATATTATAATAGTAATAAATCGCAATCGTGCACCTTTAACTCTTAAACCCTCACACTTTTATTTTGAAATTTTAAACTCTCCAGGAAGTCCTGTATGTGTCTGTTTGTAGACTAGTTCACAGTAGTTTAATTCGCTTCTTATTCATATTCTGGTAAAAAATAAATAAAAAATGCACCTCAGGTGCCACACTAAATGCATATTATAAGTGATCCAAACTATTGAGCACCTACATCTGAGATGTTGTTCCTGAGTAGCGCTCAAATGTTGCGCACCACTGTGAAGGCTAAAAATAGGCGCGCTGTGTGTGTGTGTGTGTGTGTGTGTGTGTAAACAGAGCAGTAACATTCACTGACGAGCAGCAGCTACGCATGCATTTAAAAATGTAATTATTAAACACAGCCTTTTCTGATTCACAAAGCTATTGCACATCTTCAAATGGCTTTGAATAAAATGTTCATATGAGTCATATGAACTACTTTAATTGTGTTTTAATGTTTTTTTTGTGTTATTTTTTGAGCTTGGCAGAAAGGAACATGACTAACACACAGTATCAGATTTGGATCGGGCTCGTCAGACCGATACGACCTGTCTAAAAGCTTCAGTATCGGAGCCGATACCGATCCAGGTATCCCGAGTAGGGGGAGGCTGCAGACCTGGAGCCGGCAGTTTTACGCCCCTGGCAGTTTTACGCCCCTGGCAGTTTTACGCCCCTGTTGTTCCTGATGTGTCCAGTAGGGGGAGACTATATTAGTATATGAGCCTAGTCCTATATCATAACAGACCTTATATAGCATCAGACCTTTTAGAAGTGACACGAATTGAGGTATTTTTAATAATCTGCTAAATTTATTGTTGTTGATTGTATTGTAATGATGCAATATTTATAAACGATTAGCTAAGATTCGATATCAATTCAAAAGATGGGTCTATAATGTATTTTGAGAGACAATAAAAGTAGGCTACTTGACGGTCAGGCTGATGTTCTGTCTGGCTCAAACTTGGCTAACCACATATAAGTTTAAAAGCTGATCCAGTCTTTACCCGCTCTCACTCACTTTTAAAATTCATTTAATTTGTATTTTTATCTTGTTGTCTGTCGTTAGCTTGCGTGACATGGCATCTTCTGGTAAGACCCTGTTTACTCCTTGCATTTAAACATAGCCTACTCCACATGGTTTCTGGAGCAACATTAGCGTGGATATTGGAAATGTGTTAATTACAGTTTATGATGTGTACACAAACACATTTATAATAGGTATGTGTAACGGTCTTGTCTCACTGTTGCCCTTTGTTTGTGATTTTGTCACTTTTGGTATTCCTTAGTTTTCACTTTTGTCACGCTTGTACCTCCATAGTCTTGTGTTCATTGTTTGCACCTGCCCTTGTTAATTTGCCTTTGGTTTCTGTTAATCACCTTGTTATCTTGTTTGAGTTCTGTTCTTTCATTGGCCCCTTTTCCCATGTTTGTGTATTTATACCCCGTGTCTTTGTTCAGTCTTCGTCGATCGTTGTTTGACGTCAACCCGGTGTGTGTTTCCTCCTCGAGTCCCCTGTTTTGCTCACGTCGTGTGTAGTTTACTATTTTATGTTTAATTTCCCCATCGTGGGTTGTTCCTTTGTGTTTTCCTGTTTTGGTTCGTCTAATAAAGTTCAAGCTGCGTTTGGATCCGCATTTCCTCGTCTGCCTCGTTACTCAAGCATAACAGAGCGATCGACCCACCCATGGATCCAGCAGTCCAACGTGCGAACTACCATCTGCTCTGCTTAAAGCAAGAGGACCGCCCCATTGAAGACCACATCCACGATTTCCTGAACCTGGCGAGGGTCTCAGACTTCCCGGACTCAGCCTTGGTGGCCTTCTTTAGGGGCAATCTGAGCCGGCGCTGAGGGAGCGGTTGCCACAGGCAACGCGCGGCTGGGCGCTCTGCGACTTCCTGGAGGCGACCCTACTAGTTTGCGGCTCACAGCTCACCGTGGGCGTCGTGGAGGAAGACCCTACCCCTCCACCCACTGTGGAGACCCTTCAGCTGTCCGGGGCCCCCCTGTCACACCTACCCGGTCTGCAAGCCAGAGCCCACGCCTGCCCGGTCTGCGAGCCAGAACCCACGCCTGCCCGGTCTGCAAGCCAGGGCCCACGCTTGTCACAGTGAGCGAGCCAGCGGCCACGCGATGTCACAGTGAGCCAGAGCCAGCGTGAGCGAGCCAGCGCCGCATGTCACAGTGAGCCAGCGCATGTCACAGCGGCCACCGCGCATGTCACAGTGAGCGTCGCACGCCAGCAGCCTGACCAGCAGACAGTCCCAGCCTCGCCAGTCGCATCAGCCCGGAGGAAGAGGAGAAAGGGAGTGGTCTCTGTGCTCCAGCCTCCGCCTGCCGCAGCCCCATGCCCTAAACCCCCCTTGACTCTGCCCTCAGCGCCCGGCGAACCTAAGCCGGCACATACCACGGTAACCCAGCCAGAGCCTGTAGCCTCAGACGTCAGTGAGCCAGTGCTGTTAGCCCCAAACGTCAATGAGCCAGTGCCGGAAGCCTCAAACGTCAATGAGCCAGCGCCTGTAGCCTCGACCGTCCCTGAGTCAGCGCCTGTAGCCTCGACCGTCCCTGAGCCAGCGCCTGTAGCCTCGACCGTCCCTGAGCCAGCGCCTGTAGCCTCGACCGTCCCTGAGCCAGCGCCTGTAGCCTCGACCGTCCCTGAGCCAGCGCCTGTAGCCTCGACCGTCCCTGAGCCAGCGCCTGTAGCCTCGACCGTCCCTGAGCCAGCCTGTGGCCTCGACCGTCCCTGAGCCAGCACCTGTGGCCTCGACCGTCCCTGAGCCAGCGCCTGTAGCCTCGACCGTCCCTGAGCCAGCGCCTGTAGCCTCGACCGGTCCCTGAGCCAGCGCCTGTGGCCTCGACCGTCCCTGAGCCAGCGCCTGTGGCCTCGACCGTCCCTGAGCCAGCGCCTGTGGCCTCGACCGTCCCTGAGCCAGCGCCTGTGGCCTCGACCGTCCCTGAGCCAGCGCCTGTGGCCTCGACCGTCCCTGAGCCAGCGCCTGCGGCCTCGACCGTCCCTGAGCCAGCGCCTGCGGCCTCGACCGTCCAAGAGCCAGTGCCAGTAGCCATGACCGTCCAAGAGCCAGTGCCAGTAGCCGTGACCGTCCAAGAGCCAGTGCCAGTAGCCGTGACCGTCCAAGAGCCAGTACCAGAAGCCTCGATCGTCCAAGAGCCAGAGCCTGAAGCCATGACCGTCCAAGAGCCAGTGCCAGTAGCCATGACCGTCAAAGAGCCAGTGCCAGTAACCGTGACCGTCCAAGAGCCAGCGCCAGTGGTCGTGCCCATCCTAGAGCCAGCACCTCCCGAGACTTCCAGGGCTCCTCCTCTCGAGCCTACCAGGGCTCCGCCTCCCAAGTCTCTCAAGTCTCTCGAGTCTTCCAGGGCTCCTCCTCCCGAGCTTTCCAGAGCTCCGCCATCCGAGTTTCCGAGCTTTCCAGAGCTCCGCCATCCGAGTTTCCGAGCTTTCCAGAGCTCCGCCATCCGAGTTTCCGAGCTTTCCAGAGCTCCGCCATCCGAGTTTCCGAGCTTTCCAGAGCTCCGCCATCCGAGTTTCCGAGCTTTCCAGAGCTCCGCCTTCCGAGTTTCCCGAGCTTTCCAGAGCTCCGCCTTCCGAGTTTCCCGAGCTTTCCAGAGCTCCGCCATCCGAGTTTCCCGAGCCTTCCAGAGCTCCGCCGTCCGAATTTCCCGAGCTTTCCAGAGCTCCGCCCTCCGAGCTTCCCAGAGCTCCACCTCTCAAGCCTCTCGAGCCTTCTAGGGCACCGCCTCCCAAGCCTCTCGAGCCTACCAGGGCTCCGCCCCTCAAGCCCCTCGAGCCTTCCAGGGCTCCGCCTCTCAAGTCTTCCAGGGCTCTGTCTCTCAAGCCTCCCAAGCTTTCCAGAGCTCCGCCCTCTGAGCTTCCCAGAGCTCCGCCTCTCAAGCCTCTCGAGCCTGCCAGGGCTCCGCCTCTCGAGCCTGCCAGGGCTCCGCCTCTCGAGCCTGCCAGGGCTCCGCCCCTCAAGCCTCTCGAGCCTGCCAGGGCTCCGCCTCCTGAGCCTCTTTCAGCTCCACCTCCTGAGCCTCCCTCAGCCCCGCCTTCTGGGCCTTCTGAGCCATCACCCCCCTCGGCTCCGCCTCAGAGGTCCTCCTTGGCTCCGCCTCACGCGGCTCCGCCGGCCTCCCCTGTGGCCACTCCACCTCCCAGGCCACCAAAACCGGCCTCTGTCCTGTGGTCATCTCCCAGGTCCCCTGAACCGGCCCTTGGCCCACGACCACCTCCCAGGCCACCAAAGCCGGCCTCTATCCTGTGGCCTCCTCCCAGGCCTCCTGACCCGGTCCCTGTCTTGTGGCCTCCTCCCGGGGCTTCTGACCCTGTTCCCGTCCTGTGGCCTCTTCCCAGGCCCCCTGACCCAGTCCCTGTCCTGTGGCTTCTCCCCAGACCTCCTGACCCAGCCCCAGTCCCGTGGCCTCTCCCCAGGCCCCCTGATCCAGTCCCTGTCCCGTGGCCTCCACCCAGGCCTCCTGACCCTGTTCCCGTCCTGAGTCCCCCCTCCTGGCCTCCTGACCCAGTCCCCGTCCAATGGCCTCCTCCCAGGCTCCCCAAACCTGTCCTTGCCCGATGGCCCGCTCCCAGACCATCAAAACCTGTCCCTGCCCGGTCGATACCTCCCTGGGCCCCTAACCCTCATCTCCACTTGTGCCCCCGTGGACTGTCTCACCTTCGTTCGTGCCCTCGTGGACTGACTCATTTCCCCCCTGGACTTCCTGTCTGCCCCTGGCACCTCCCGGACCTGCCTGTCTTGCCCTCTGTGCCCCCCGGACTTCCTGCCTGCCCAGTGTGCCCCCCTGTTTATACCCCGTGTCTTTGTTCAGTCTTCGTCGATCGTTGTTTGACGTCAACCCGGTGTGTGTTTCCTCCTCGAGTCCCCTGTTTTGCTCACGTCGTGTGTAGTTTACTATTTTATGTTTAATTTCCCCATCGTGGGTTGTTCCTTTGTGTTTTTCTGTTTTGGTTTGTCTAATAAAGTTCAAGCTGCGTTTGGATCCGCATTTCCTCGTCTGCCTCGTTACTCAAGCATAACAGCATGTATGTATGTATTTGTATGTATGCAAATCTCTCTAAGTAAAGAGTTGAACTGCACACTCACTCAAATATTTTGTCATATAATACATACATACGTCATGCATGATAAAACCCACATTAAAAACTTTGGTCCCATATGGTTTAAATGTAGATTTTGGTTTGAGTTGTTTCTTATAAATGAGATGATCTAATTATCTAATGTATATCATAATATACAGTTTTCTTAAAATAGCTTACTGATCTGGACTAAAATTTATGTGCACTTAATGTGTGTTTTATCATACTCTGTCTGTAGTTCTTTTTAACTTGTATCTCATAAAGGTGTGTGTGTTTGCTTTAGCTACTTAAGAAAATTAAAATCTCTCTCTCTCTCTAAACTTGTATAAACTATAAACACCCATCTCTTTTTTTCTCTCTCCAAATGAAAATTGTATTCTCTCTTCAGGTGAAGAAATAACTATACAGAGAGGTTGCAGCTTACCTGCGCTTAACAGATGCACCTTTTGCTGTTCCCTATATCACTGTCCTTTCTGTACTTCTGCTTTTTTTAAGCCCTCAAAGAAAAGTAAAGTACAAACGCATCTTCAGCTTCACTTTTCGAGGGCAGTCGTCCATGAAGCATTTGTGATTTATATTTTTTTCTAAAAATGTAATGAATGTTGATGTTAAATATATGCATGATTGATGTTTTAGTATTACTCAAATAAAGCTATGTCAACATTGTAAGGCCACGTTGCATATAAGATTAACAAATAAGTTGTGCTGTGTATTATTGCCTTTCTCTGAAACATTAAGCTAATCACATGAAGTAGGAATGCAAGAAAGGGAGTGATTTTTGTTTTCTTTTTCTTTCTTTTTTCTTTCAGATTATACAATCCACCGGTGTGGTCTAGGTTGTGTGTCACAATTACACTACCATTGTGTATATTGTTCCTCAATAAAAATCCGACGTGACCACTTTGTGGCCCACCTGAAAGGCTGTAAGAATGCCAGTACATCAACCACCATTCTTGATGTGGCTCCCCTGACTGCCAGTACATCAACCACCATTCCTGATGTGGCTCCCCTGACTGCCAGTACATCAACCACCATTCCTGATGTGGCTCCCCTGACTGCCAGTACATCAAACACCATTCTTGATGTGCCTCCCTTAACTGCCAGTACATCAAACACCATTCCTGATGTGGCTTCCCTGACTGCCAGTACATCAAACACCATTCCTGATGTGCCTCCCCTGACTGCCAGTACATCAAACACCATTCCTGATGTGGCTCCCCTGACTGCAAGTAGGTCCTTCATAAAACCACAACTACAAAACAGCGTAGTTATTAAAACAAAATGCCCTCTTTGTCACATTACTATTAAAAAAAAAACATTTAAGAAAACATCTAGAGAGGAAACACACAAAATCTAGGGACGACATTACATCAAGTCATCACCTGTATTCTGACTGCATAGACCGAGCTAACGGTGTCTATGCAGTCCAGAAACATTTTCTTTCTTCGAGTGTTCCGGTCCATGTTGTGTATAAAATCTGGGGAGCAGAGCACAATGTCAAATGTGAGTTGCCAACCTGTCAAGTGGACATGGACTTAGCCAGGAGGAGTGGACTAAGCCACTACAAATGCCATCACCTCAGGTCACTGGACTATTGTGGGTCCTTTGCTGATGGTCCTTCTCTTTCAGAAAGTACCCTGTCAGAAATGGTCAAGCTAAAATGGTTTGGCAGTGAAAGAAAGAGAGATTGCCTAGAAAGACAAAGCTTGGCCACCCAAGACAACAAACCCTTGTCTGTGGCAACAAAGGCGACAATGCACTCTTTAAAGAGGTGCATTTCAGTATATGAGCCACATGCTTCATATTATGCCCAACTTGGAAGAATAATGGTCACATATGATGTAAAGCAGAACTCCTGGCATTGTCCTTGTGCCAGGTCAAGAAGATCCTGTCTTCATAAATACATTGCAAAATGGCACCTGTTCCAGACTGAGCATCAGCTTTTCAGGACCATCCAAAGCACAGATCAGACCAGAACCTGCGTCTGCCTTCATTTTCAAGCACATACCCAACCAGCCTCATTCCTGATGAGATGTTCTGCCATAGATGTGCTGGAAATGTACCTTTATCAGACCATCTGCTCATTACATCAAAGGCCAAAATTCTTACAAATACAAGAATTATCCATGGTAAGTAATTTTGGTGCCAATAAGGATCTATAAAATACATACTGACATCAGTTCTGAATGTGTCCTAAATGGTATTGTAGTGTGGCTTAATTTTCGAACATGGTATTTTTCAGACGTTGCCACCTACTCAAAATGTTGCCACCAATGTGGAATCCACTACAGGTATCAAGAGTGGAAAGATGGCCTGCACAATTTTAATGACAGTGTCATTCTTGACCTCTCTTTATGCCTACATCTTCGAAACATGCTACAGGTTAGGTTATCTTAAATAATTTACCATTACCTCTAGTAAAAGTAATGCTTTGCAAGGTTTTTCAAGAAGTGGATAGAAATTATTGTTTGTGTTATCTTAAATTATAGGCCCACACCGCTGTCGGGAGAGTGGTTCAGTGTCTGGAGGTCACCATAGGGGAACAGTTTCCTCCAGCCAAAACAGTGCTCCATGCTTATCTCCATTTTGAGGCACTCACAAGTCACGAGTACGAATACTCTTGTGTGACATGTGGGGATCATCCACCCATTGTAATCATGGATCTCCACAGAAAAGGAGCATTCAACATGTCATGTAAGTGTGTTGGCATAGACCATATTGATATTCTGTGCTTTGAGCAAATAATACATTCTGGGTGAATTGACCCTGCTTGTGCATATTTAGCCAATATACATATATACCTGTTTTCCATTATACAGGTCGTCTTATTAATGTTTGCTTTCTGTATGTTGTTAGTGAGTGACATCAAACCACCACCAAAGGATTTCAATGGACACATAGATATGGACGACTTTTGGGATAAACTGGCCCTGCAAATGATTGGTCGTGGCTTTGTATCTTGCTTTTATGTGCCTCTTCTTAATATTTGGTGTGCTATTTACAATCTTTTTTTGAACATTTTGCTTTTTCTGTTGTTATTTAAGAACAGAGTGACAATCCCTTCACTGTCCACCCCAATTACCACCTTTGGGCACCATGGATTGGAAGAAATACACGCAAGTCCAGTCAGTGCCTCAACACAGAGTTCCAAAAAATCCACCAACCCAAAGAAAGTCTCTGAAGATAGACTTAAAAATGAGCTTTATAAGAAAAAGGTCAAATTGATTTCATTTCTAAATTCTGCGATTAGCATGAAGTGTTTCTTTGGCTTAGTAGCATGTAAGTATTTTTGTTGCAACTGTATTTTTATTTGTTTTTTAGGTATCAGTGATAAGGAAACTGTGCAAGGAATGTGGTGTTGATTCCATTGGCTCAAAAAGTGACCTCCTAGAGAGGCTTTCATCTGAGATGAAATCTAGACAGACTTTTGACAAAGTATTCGAAAAGATTTGGGGTGCCTCTGGTAAGAAACAAATGCTTGTGTTTTGGTATGTTTGTGAATGCCACTTTACCTTTATAGGCCTTATACTTGTATTACTGCTGCCTGACATAGATGGTTTTTTTTCCAGGTGGATGGGCTGTAGTCATGTGCCCTTGTGGAATTGTGTACAGCATCAAATGCTGTTTGCGCGTAGAGAGTCCGAGAGACTTTGCAGATCTCCTCCTCTCATGGAAACACATGCCTAATGTAGTCATCTATGATTTCGCACGGGGACTGGCCACACACACCAATCTTCGCTATCCTGAGACGTTAACCTTCACGCCACACGAAGGTCGTCTAGCTGACCCAACAGATGGCAACATAAAGATGGCAAAGGAGGGAAAGCTGAAGATCTCCTTACCGTGGCTTAGTATAAAAAAACAAGTCCCAGACAGCCATGGCCACCTAATTACAGGCTCAGCAGAGCACTATGTCCTTAATGACAAATTTCATGAAGACAATTCAAAAGACGAACGGGATGCTCTCCGCAAGATTGGTCTTGTAGCCCAACTTGCTGGTAAAGTGAATAGCCAGGTTGCGGAACAGTTCTTTAGCAAATTAAAGAAAAATAACTACTTTCTAAATATGACCCTTCCATCAACTCACGTCTTCCTCATGAGAAGTATCATCCACCACCACAACAGTCAGAAGAATTTGAGAAGACTAGAGGCCTTCAAAAAAGTATTTGGGACAGAAGTGGTGCTGAACATCAACCACCAGGCTGTTCTTGGTAATGTTTGAATTACTGCCATACCACTTTAGAATTGGTTCTTCTAAATATTAGTTGTACAGATGTTGTCATGTACCAATATTTTGTGTTATCTAATTAAGCTGTTTCAGAGTCCTCTACTCAATCTGGTGCAACAGACGTTCGCCAAGTGACCAGTAAGTAACACAGTAGAGGATCAAGCCACTTTATGGCACTTGTTTAGTCTGTTATTGCTAAGCATTGCGATGTACAATGTAATGTTTCCTTATTTGCATGTGATCAAATATTATATAATCTTTTAATATCAAACTCATCAATTAACCCTTTTAATAACAAAGTCTGATATACACTGTACTTGATTTTATTGACGTCTACAAGTGGATTTCATTATTGTATTTATTGTATTGCATTTGTATTCTGTGTAATTAACTAATAATCTAATTTTGCATGCCTTACAGACCTTAGTGGCTCAGAGGCAACAGTGGATTTGCCAGACTTTGATGCCCCTGTAACAGGCATGGGTATGGATAAAGTAATTGCACTAACTAACAGTAATTTTCCATTGCAGTTCATTATTCGTGACCGAGATTGTTTCATTTTATTCCCATAGAAACCTCTGCAGATGTGAACATGGAGGAAGTGGACGAGGATATGATTGTGGAGGATGCAGATGAGTATTCAGCTCAACCTTGGATGAAGCCTCATAATCTTCTACAAGACAAATTGGTAGTTGTTCATGTCTTCACTATCAATGCTAAAACATACTGTCCACAGTAGCCTGTATTGTAACATCCACAATTTGTGTTAACTAAAAATCAATTTTATCAAGACAAGTTGCCTATTTAAACAAAATATGAAGCATTTTTTTCTTTTGTCCTTTGCAGCTCAGATACATCCTGGACACGGGGCGACTGGCTGATGAGGTCATTGTGAAGGAGGGGGCGATATGCCTCTTAAGAGAAGATTTTTGGACACTGGGTTTGAGAAGGGAAATGGAGTCTGATGTAAGTGGTAACATTTGCATGTAGATATTTTTCATGCACCAAAAAAGTAAAGCCGTGGGCTCAATGTATGCTCTTTGTTTTGTTTGTGGAAAGAACTTAGACTTTTGTGTATGTGCTAACTATTTTGATTATTTCTTGCAGATTGGAAATGCCTGCATGAAACTGATTTATGAAGATGCTCGGGCGCATGTATAAATCTTTTTCACATGATTTCAAATGAGCTATTTGTAGTTTATACTTTTTTTTTCTTTTTTTTTTAAATTTCATATATGAATGGCAAGTGGTAGTCTTCTTAATATTTCCATTTGCTCTCACAGGGCAAAGACATATATACTGCTGATATGTATGTCGTTACTACGTGGAAAGACAGTGTAGATCCCTTAGCCTACTTTCCAGTGAGTATTGAATGCATAAATCATACTATTTGACATCTACCATAAGTCGAAAGTAAAGTAAGTTTTCATATTTGTTAATTGTGTTTTTTAGGATGATGCTGACATGAAGGATGCCCTTGTTTTCCCCTATGGACAAACGCTGCCGGCCCAGAACATTATCTGTTATGTGTAAGATTTTACGTTATCTCAAAAGATATTTGCGTATCACGTTTTATACAGCTTTGATACGTATTATTGACTATGATTATTATTTTATGTTGGTTTTACGGAAGATTGTTTTTACCCTTATATCATAAAGCAAAGGTAATGCAAATGTGAAATGGATTGTCATAACACTCTCTGTACTCCCTAGCTACAACCATTGATTATGCATCCCTATAGGTACTAAAGCCACTCTTAAGAGAGATCCTCCTACTAGACTCCCTGTATAGTAATCATGAGTCTGGTTTTGGAGATGACCTGTACAGAGACATCTTTAGGTCCACAGCTAAGAATATAATTGCCACGTTCCTATGGCATGTAATGTAGACATGCGGTTGCATTGTTCCAGCTGTCTTTTTTTTTTTTTTTTGCTATGAGAGTATGTGTTATCATATTAATTTACAGTTGCCACGTTCTTATGGCATGTAATGTAGACATGCGGTTGCATTGTTTCAGGGGTCTTTTTTTTTTTTAGCTATAAGAGTATGTGTTATATTCATTTACAGTTGCCACGTTCTTATGGCATGTAACATGTGGTTACATTGTTCTAAATAGAAACATCTATCTTAAAAGATTAAACCAGCAAAGCAAAATCAGGCCTCTTTGTGGACGAAGCATCCATGTTCTGTGGGAGAAAATAGACTCAAATGGGTGTGAGCAGAGGATTAAAAATGCTGGTTTAATTTATGGCCATATGATATGCTGTTACATAAGCTTTTTAACATAGGACTCCTCATGGCTCTTTGTTAATTTGACTTTTACCCAAATCTTAGGAGTATTGCACATCGTCTCGACCCTGGACAGTGGACAGAGGTCACAGGATTGGATATTGGGGTGACACACAACTACAATACTATTGTACATACTTTCAGCTCTGTGTATGTTTTATTTCAAATTCTAATATACTTGCTTCCTAAAGGGCTTTCCTCAACAGAACAACAGCATTGATTGTGGAGTTTTCATGCTTATGGTAAGCTATTAAAACAGGCTACTAAAGCAATTTTTTTTTTTTTTTTTTTTTGGAAATTAATCTTTACTCTTTTTCAGTATGCCCTTTACACTGTGCTGAACACTCCATTCAGTTTTACTTCGGTGAGCTTTTCTATTTTCTTCCTTAGAAGGTTGCTATAAAGTTGTACTTTATTGCTGGTCATTGAATTCTAACAATACAAATTAAATACTAATCCTGTTACATTTCAATTTCTGTTAGCTTGACATGCCTGCAATCAGGGAGTGGTGGTGTCTACGTCTAATTGAGCGGTTTGAGACAGAGGGGTATGTGCATTAGTTTCTTTACATCTCAGTTTAGTGTTTCATGCTTTGTTCCTTCCTTGAAATAGAAATAGTTATATCAGTAGAAATAACTGACCAAACTGAGGCATTACAGCACAGACAAAAAAAAAAAAAAAAAGCAATAAACCATCAGCATAGTCATTAGTCATCAATCATGACATGTAATTGTTTTTCATAATCTCCTCTGTACAATTTCCACATGGCAGTCCCAGATTTCTATTCATGATAACCTACATTCAAACAATTTAAATGAAATGTAAACATTTAAATGATCAATGCAGCCTGTTTATTGTCCATAACAAGAGTTGTCCTATTGGGGGCCCACAAAGTAGATTTTTTTTCTTTCTTTTTAAAAGGCATGGGAAGAGGTTCGCCCACTGGACCGAGGAGGCAAGATGGCTGACTGAAGGGACATTACGACCTCTTTACAGGTGTTTTCCAGGTTTAACACATGACTTGCCACAACATGTTGTTGCTGAGAGGAACCGAATGTTGTTCAACCAGGCTCTGGTGGACTTCATTGTGGCAAGAGGAACCGATAATCACATTCAGGTACATGCATCAATAATGCATTTTAAATTAATTCTAAACCAATAGCTTGTCTAGTAAATAAACTACTTACACATACATGGAAATGTTCTCAATGTCATTTTCAATTTTCTCTGCACAGTCCATCATCAATGAACAAAAAAAATCAAAGTGGCTTGACACTTTTTCCAAGTGTTACATCAAGAAAGTGCCTGTGCCGTTGTTCATTGAAGATCAGGAGCAAATTGATGTTATGTTCACTCACCTGACTTCAATTCTGGACAGCACACCCACACCCACAGTGACCAGATCAGATTCATTATGGATGTCCTTTTTCCAGAGGTAGGTCTCTTGTGTTTGTTGTGCTCTGCATGGTGTCAGATTCAAATTGTTTTTAATGTCAAATAGTTTATCCATAATGTTAGACCATTGCTCTAAAAATAATATTTTTTGTGCTTAATATAGAAAAGGCACTTTTGATTTTGTTGTTAAAAAAAACTAAACATGGAAAATGATGCTTGGCTTATTTGGGCTGTGATAAATCTCAATTCTTTCTCTGGTAGTCCATCATCTGTGCTCTCGCTGTTGTGGGACATGTGTCCATCTTGGAGGCTGAGGAGAAATTCCTGCGAGGACCTGTCATTGACGCAAGGTACTGTAAGGATCCTATAAAGTAAAAATGTTCAAACATGACATCCTGCCATTATTTTATAACCATTGTTTCTACCACTATTCAACTTTAGCTTCTTTTTTATTTATTTTTAATCAGTGAGCGGGAGCACTTTGACATGAGGATAAAAAAACAACTTAAGAAGAGTGGCAAGACATAGGAGTCAACTTCAGGAGTCATCCTATACATGGTGTAAATAAATAACCTTTTTTTGTGAACAACAATATTGTCTCTTTCTTTTAAATGGCCCTTGGAATTTTAGAAAAGGGTTAAATTGTGTTTGTCTTCATTAATTGCTATGTAGGACACTGTTCTGTAGCTGTATGATGACCAATTGTGAATAGTACAGCAGATATTTCATTGAGGATCCATATGATTACATGGTACTGTATGTCTAATGGGCTATATGGTTAATACCTAAATGTAACTTTATATAAATTCACAACAGCATATGTCAGTCAGTCTCCTGTATATAAAAACAGTTTAAAAACAATTAATTATACAGTAGGTCATATATCATTACTTTGTCCATCTGATCCAACTATGTGTATTAATATTTTTTAAATTTAAACAAATAGTTTTCTGTGCTGAGTGAAAAGAGAAGCCTAACTGAACATCTGGATGTTTTAATCCATAGTGCAGATAATTCCACTGTCTATAACGTTTATTTAAATAAACAAATACCTAAAAATTAGTAAAAGTCTATAGACTGGACGGTTATTAATGTGTTAGTTTCCAGCGTCGATTTAATTATGTTATTTTGCCATATATCCTTCTCCCCCTACTGGAAGCATCCGGAACTACAGGGGCGTAAAACTGCCAGGGGCGTAAAACTGCCGGCTCCAGGTCTGCAGCCTCCCCATATAGGGTATCCCTAGTCCAATATCTGTGTTTCTTTGACCACTCTAACAGTTTCAAAAGTGGCTTTTTCTTTGCAATTCTTCCCATAAGGCCTTTTTCATGTTATCAATGTCCTGACTATACTTTGTGATCAGTTGAATAGAATTTTGGTGAATTAAAGTACCAATTTCCTTCTGAAACAGCAAAATCTGTACATTATTCCAAACTTTTGGCCACCAGTGTAAATCCTGATTTATCAGGATCTGATGTGAAACAGTGCCTTATTTTGCAATAATGACTGGCTGACAGCACATTAACCCTTCGGTATGTCACTGCAATACTGTATGCATACGTATGTGTGTTTATTCTGTACATAACATATAGCATTGAATACAGCATGTAAACAGGTATTCTATATAAATAGAATATTGTTATAGTCCTAAAAAAAAAAAATTTGTTTTAGCTATATTCCCCAGCCCTACTAGCGGCCAACAGTACAGTGACCTGGAGTCCTCCAGCAATAAAATTATTGTATGTGGGGGCCTGGGTAGCTCAGCGAGTATTGACGCTGACTACCACCCCTGGAGTCACGAGTTCAAATACAGAGCGTGCTGAGTGACTCCAGCCAGGCTTCCTAAGCAACCAAATTGGCCCGGTTGCTAGGGCGGGTAGAGTCACATGGGGTAACCTCCTCGTGGTCGCAATAATGTGGTTCACTCTTGGTGGTTCATGCGGTGAGTTGTGCATAGATGCGTGAATAGCGTGAAGCCTCCACACAAGCTAGTTCACCGTGGTAATGCGCTCAACAAGCCACGTGATAAGATGCACGTATTGACGGTCTCAGACGTGGAGGCAGCTGAGATTCGTCCTACGCCACCACGAGGACTTAGTGGAGAAAAAGAGATGAAAATTACAAAAAAAATATAAAATACAACAAAAATAAAATTATTGTATATATTTTATGTGATTATTTGCATTATTTAGATTGTGTCTTTATTTTTTAATTCTCCCTCCATTTCTTCTCTACTGCTCTCTTACCAATGAATTAGTTATAGACACTCCCTCGGACTTCTACCCAACTGATATCATACTCAAATATCTCTCACATTCTCATCTTTGTCATCACAGATTAAACTTTTAAGTCCGGATGTGCTATACAGAGCAGTAAATATAGAATCACTGTCTTTAAAAAGACAATGACAGAGAGCAGATATACAGCTGCAGAAGAATAAAACTGATCTACTCCTTTGGTCTGTTGTGAGATGGGGATGAGACAGTCAAGACCTTGACTTGTTTGTTTACCCAATTGCAGACTGATACACACTCCACTGACAGACTGAAGAAGCTCCTAAGAGCATTTCTTACTGTGCACAAACAATACAGTCGCTAACAGACTCTCTCTCCCTTTAATGCAGACTCTGAGGAACTGTGGAGATCAATGAGCGTCTCAGACACATTCCTCATGGAGAACGAGAATAAAAAGTGGAGAACTTTACAGGGACTGAGGCAATCAGCACTGTGATGTATAGCAAACAAAGACAGAAATCAAGGCGCAGCAGAAAGGATTTATTTTTTCTGCTGGGCAGGGCGGGCCAGTAGTTCTTCATATTTTTACATGCCCTGCTAACATTTTCACCCCACCACAAAATAATATATATATATATATATATATATATATATATATATATATATATATATATATATATATATATATATATATATAAATATATATATAAATTATTAATTATTAAATATATATATAAAAAAATAATATAAATTATTATTACTTATATATATATTTTATTT
The DNA here is from genome assembly GCF_025860055.1 of Xyrauchen texanus. Taxonomy (NCBI): domain Eukaryota; kingdom Metazoa; phylum Chordata; class Actinopteri; order Cypriniformes; family Catostomidae; genus Xyrauchen; species Xyrauchen texanus. The sequence goes on from NC_068279.1 coordinate 41,252,774, forward strand.
ATTTATTTTTTTTTTTTAACAGATGTCAGAAAAAAACAAATCTATATATTTTAATGAATATTGTTTTTTGCAGTTTAATAAGCACAGAAGGCCATATTAGGATTTTAATATACATTTTGATTAATAACTCTAATCCATACTGTATCTGTAATGCACAAAAAGAAAGAGAAAACTAAGAAATGGAAAGTGAATTATCTTTTAACAATGTTCCTCCCATTTCAGCCTTTCTGAGGAGTGTCAAGTGGCATTCAGTGTGATGGCAGTGCCCGTATCTGTGCCCCTGGGCTCTGGCTAAGGTTCCAGCACACTGGCTCAATTTGATTCAGGAATTTGATGAGATCAGTGGGCTACAGCAGGACACGACAATGGAGAGGTAATGATATATGCTATTGTGGAGAGACACACACAGACCTTGCGAGACCGATATTAGCCTTCTCAATTAGGTTTTCAATGCACAGACCCACACAGATTTGTCTGCCCAGCAGCAATTTGTGACATCAAATACAAAACCCAATTTATCATACACAGAGAGAGAGAATGTTGAGAGAGAGATGGTGACAATAATGACAAAAAATGTACTATTATAAATGTAAAAAGATATATTAAATATTTGTGACATGCCATGTTAACTATGTACAAAAGGTCAAATACTAAGAAATTTAAAAATTAATGTCAAGTTTTTAATTAAACTTCTCACTCAAATTTGATATGACGATAATATAATTTGTAATGAATAAACCTGTATTAAATTGGATTGTATTAAATGCAAAGCATATTTTCATTTGTGGCCCCAGTGTATATGAAATCCACATGCCAATGTTATATCCACATCCAAATCTAATAATAGTTATTACTAGATTGTAATTATTAATTTTAGTTGCATAAAGAATAATTACAATTAACAGTTTCTAAATCACCACAAACTGTAAAACCTGAAAAATGTCAGATGGTTTATTAAAATGATTGCTTCTGTAATTAGACTGGCTTTCCTTATTTCTGGAAACATTAAACATATTTCATTATTTCCTCATTAAAAGAAGTGTTGTGGCATTAACTACGGTATGGGCACTCGTTAGGCAATTAAAGTCTTAATGGCTAATTTTGCATGCAGACTCTGTCCCTGATGCTCTGGTGGTGTGGAGGCAGTTATAACTGTAATTAGACTTTGCCAGGAGAAACACTAATTAAAGCCGTTTTGAGGTCATTATTGTAAAATTGAACCGTATAAAGGATATTCATAACAGACTATGATATGAATCGACACAATTAGATTAGTTAGTTACGTGAACACATCACAAAGTCCCAGGGCAACAGTGCCGACTAGGCAGAGGTGGGTAGAGTAGCCAAAAACTGTACTGAAGTAAAAGTAAAATTACTTAAAAAAAATTATTACTCAAGTAGAAGTAAAAGTACTAACATAAATAATTACTTGAGTAAGAGTAAGAAAGTATCCAATTAAACGTGTACTCAAGTACTAAGTAACTTTCACAAATGACATAATACACGTTAACTCCCCTATATTCCATTACATAATACACATTAAATATGAACTACAGAATTATTATTATTAAATGGAAATTCAGTCATCATTCACCATCATGTTGTTCCAAACCCGTATTACTTACTTTCTTCCATGCAACACAACAAGGAGATATTAGACAGAATGTTTGCCTGAGTCACTATTTACTTTCAGTGAATGTTTTTTTTTCTCCATATTTTGAAAGTAAATGGTGACTGAGACTGTCAGTCCCTAACATTCTGTCTAACATATTTTGTGTTCAACAGAATATAGAAGGTCACACAGGTTTGAAACATGAGGGTAGGGAAATACAGAATATTAAATTATGGCTGAGCTATCACTTTAAAGGGGTTGTTCACCCATTTACTCACCCTCATGCCATCCAAGATGTGTATGACTTCCTTTCTTCTGCAAATTAAGAGATTTAGATGAATGATTTAGCTCTGTAGGTCAGTACAATGAAAGTGAATGGGTGCCAAAATGTATATGCTCCAAAAAGCACATAAAAAGGCGGCATATGTAATCCATAAAACTCCAATAGTTAAAGCCATATTTTCAGAAGTGATATGATAGGTGTGGGTGAGAAACAAATAAATATTAGTCATTTTTTGCTAGACATGAATCACCAAAAACACAAAAAGAATGTGAAAGTGATCTGTTTCTCTGTTTATCATCCACACCTATAACATTGCTTCTGAAGATACTGATTTAACCACTGGAGTCTTCTGGATTACTTTTATGCTGCCAGATTTTATTTTTATTTTATTTATTTTTTAGCTTTAAAATGTTGGGACCTATTCACTTGCATTTTATGGACCAAAAGAGCTTAAATATTCTTCTAAAAATCTTCATTTGTGTTCAGAAGAACACATCTGGGATGGCATGATGGTGAGTAAATGATGAGAGAATTAAAATTTTGGGGTGAACTATCTCTTTAATGGCACTTGTTAGAAGAGATGTTTGGAAAACTTTCTATTAATTAATACATGAAAACTTGAAAATGTCCCACAAGGACATTATATATAATGCTGAAATATAAACCAAAGCAAGATCATGCTTTATTTATGCCAACTTTCACTATTTCATAGCTTTTAAAGTCCTGCGTGGATTCTTATTTCAGTTTAATTACAGTTTTCAGTATCTGAAAAGTATTTAGATCATTAGTTCTGTACAGCAGTACCGCCGCACTCTAAATGCAGTGTACAAAGCCTGTGTAAGCCACCAACTCTGGTTGTGGAACACTCGCTGTGTCTAAAAACGCCCCCTATCCACTATCTAGTGCACTATTTTGGGTGTCCACCATTTTGCAGGAGTGTCTGAGTTCTGAGTGAGCCACTCATTCCCTACTTTTGTTCACTCATTCTTACCCACAATGCACTCTAATTTTGAGTGTACATAACATGTCGACACTTGACAAAGGTTAATTGCCCACAATCCACCACAGGGAAGACGTACGAGTTGGGAGTTTACTGCTTCTTTCACTCCTGCAATGTTTCATTTTTCATGCTGAATGTATAAAAAAAAAAAAAAATCATTACATGATAATAATAACAACATATAGAGAGGCAAAACAAACAGATACATTTTAAAATGTACTCTATTTATATTTATAAAGAATTTTGCCATTAAGATGAAGAATTCTTTATTTACTAAATAATTCACTGATGTGATATTATTTTAACTCAGGAGACTGCACACAGTGGAAATGATAATTCTGTGGATGATTTAAATATTCGGTTATAACATGTAGGTTATGATCATTTGGTCGGATGAGGGTGTAATGTCCCCAGAAACGCTACCCAGCTTGAATTGGAATTTAAAGATACTAAGGTATAAGAAAAAGATACAATAATGTACATTTGATAAAATGTGTATACTCTTAATATATAACATATATATTAAAATGTAAAAATATATATATGACAAACTTTGTTTGAAGAGCATAATGCTGCAGCAGTGATGGACTCTGCTTGAGTGACAGTCTGTGACAGCGCACTGCTGAACTTCCACTGTCGTAAAAGTCCCATTAAATAGATTCTCAATAGATTATGTATTAATTCAAATTAAACCCAGTACTGTAATGACAGGAACGCTGCCCACTGTAAATAAGCAAAAGTTAAACAAAATTGTTAGAAATTTACTTGAGTGAGACTAAAAAGTACCTAATTTTAAACCTACTCTAGTAACTTTTTGGGGGAAAATTTTATTTTTAGAGTAAATGTAATGGAGTAAATGTAGCACGTTACTACCCATCTCTTTGACTAGGCTTATGGGGCACATGCCCCAGGGCCTCGAGCAGAGAGACCCCAAACTTCCAATGTTTAAAGTTGCAATGCAGAATTTGGTTTTCTGTTTAAAAAAAAAAAAAACACAAAATTAAATTAATGAACAAGAAGAAATCAATGTTCAAAAAACATGTTGTTGAACTACCCTAATTCACTCTGGTAAGCCTACAATAATAATTAATATTTTGAGCTGTTTGGGCTGTCAGGATTTGGTTGGAAATGGCAAGTTCCCAATCATTCGTCCTTGCATGTTTACATAATCTTTGTAAGCACTGGAAAGAAGAACCGGTTAGACGGCAACTATGGCACGTGTGTGTCAGCTGGAAAAGCTGCGGTTGTACATCTGCAGTTCAGGACAGCAGCGGCAGGACAGCAGTCTCCATGGATGTTTACCTGTTAACTGTTTTGCAAAGGTGTTTAGATATGTTTTATGGTTGTTAAAGCTTATATTTTTTGTCATGCTTTAGTGAATCAATCTTTATTTGAGGGATATTGTATTGTTCAATCACAAATGTTTAATATGTTTTCAGGTAAAGTTACTGTAACATATTTCCCAATATTCATGAGTTCTGAGTATTGTCTAACATTGCTGTAGTTTAGAAGTTCCTTAAAGGAACACCCAAAAAGGAAAATTCTCTCATCATTTGCTCACCCTTATGCCATCCCAGTGTATGACTTTCTTTCATCTGCTGAACTCAAATTAAGATTTTTAGATTTTCTTTTGGTCCACAAAATGCAGGTGAATGGGTGCCAAAATGGTGAAGCTCCAAAAAATCACATAAGACAGCATAAAAAAATCTTCAGAAGCAATATGATAGTGTAAGTAATACGATGAAGGCGAAGGAGTTGGATCCATGTGCAGAGTATTTTATTACCAAAACAGTAAATCAAAAGATAGAGATGTAATCCAAATACAGATCAAAGGGTCAAAACACCAAGCACCAGTCCAAAAGTAGGGCAAACAAATCCAATATGTGAGACATATATATATATCATATATCATATATATATATAATTTTTTTTAGCTTTTTGGCTTCTTCTTAACCAATCGCCTACTGCTGGGACATCTAGACCATGGAAATAGAGATTGAAAACCCAGAACACATAAAAATGGAGTCATCTTTGTGGAGGCATTGACCAGAGAATTCTGTGCATATTCTGCCCATGATAGATATTGGCTCCAGTCTTGTTGGTTGTTGCTGCAGAATGAACGTAGATTCCTTCCAGTCTCCTGATAAAGCCTCTCTGCTTGGCTGTTGGACAGTGGGTGGTAAGACTGACATTAATGTTTAGGTGGTAACAAAAATCCTTTGCGATGTGCAACCAAAGGCTTTGGGAATGGGCAGTGGTTCCAACTGGCAAGCCGGAAGCTTCTTATTTGGCTTGGATTGAGCACAAGTGTGATAGCCTTTCACAAACACAGTTACATCCAATATTAGAGTGGGCCACCAGAATTTGTTTTGCACTAGTGTAACCATTTGTTGAATACCAGGGTGACCTGAGCTTAAGGAGGAATGAACCCACTGAATCAAATGTTTGCGTACCTGCTCGGAAACATAGACCTTTTCAGGTGGGTTAGTAAGCTGTACATGCTGAATCTCCTCCATTATTTCCCACCTTACAGGAGAAACCACCAGAGACTGTGGAAGAATGGGATCATCAGTACTCTGTTTCAGGTGCAAATCAAATAATCATGAGAGGGCATCTGTTTTTACATTTTTGGACCCTGTTGTGTAGGAGACGTAAAGTTAAAGTGAGTAAAACACAGAGCCCAATGTGCTTGTCTGGAATTCAGCCGCTTGGCCCCCTGTATATATGCTAAATTTTTATGATCTGTCAGCACTAAAAAGGGATGTTGAGCTCCCTCCAGCTAGTGCCGCCATTTCTCAAATTCAGATTTCATGGCCAGAATCTCACGATTCCCCACATCATAATTTTGCTCAGTGGGTGAGAGTTTGCAAGGGGAAAAGCGCAAGCGGTTTAGTTTTTGTGGAAGCCCATGTCTCTGGGACAGAACTGGCCCAGTGCCACATTTGGAAGTATCTACCTCAACAACAAAGGGCAATGTTGGGTCGGGTGCTGGCTTGTGAAGCACATTTTCAGATTCTCAAAGGCCTGGTTGGCAGTTTCTGACCATTTTAATTTCTTTTGTTGGCCCATTAACAGAGATGTGAGAGGCATTGCAACAAAGCTAATGTTGTGGATAAAAGTCTCAAAATGTTGACCGAAGCATTCTGTACATCAGACGATGAAGGCGAAGGAGTCTCATGCATGAGTATTTTATTACCAAACCAGTAAATCCAAAGACAGAGACCTAATCCAACACAGAGCAAAGGATCAAAACACCAAGCACCAGTCCAAAAGAAGGACAAACAAATCCAATATGACACAAGAGCTAAATTCAGGGAAAAAAGGAAGAAATAAATCAAAACCAGAATATAAATAGAATATTGAGTAACAGAAAATCGCTCAGAAATTGCAGTGGAAACACAATGATTAGCAAAGAATGGTAGTGAGAACTGTGTATTTATACTCAAGCAGAAACTGATTAGAGAATGAGCAACAGGTGTTTTGAATGAAGTCCCATGTGATCAGTAATCAGGAGACGGACACCTGTGGTTGTGAAACAAGTGTGTTGCAGTGGATATGACAGATAGATGTTGGTGAGAAAAAGATCACTTTCACATGATTCTTCTTGTGTTTTTGGTGATACACATGCTTTATGAATACTGCCCCCTTCTGGGCAGAGAGAAGAATTTCAAGCAAAAAAAAGGCTTAAATATTGATCTATATGTATAGCTTCAGAAGATATAGATTAAAACACTGGAGTCATATGGATTCATTTTATGATGCTTTTAATAAAATTTGTATTCTGCAGAAGAAAATAAGTTATATACATCTGGGATTGCATGAGGGTTAGTGAATGGTGAACTTTTGTGTGAACTATCCCTTTAAGCGGGTGTGTGTGCTGCTGTTTTCTCCTTTCATTTACCCCAGTCACAAAAATGCTGTTTTCACTTTCCATTGCCCTTTTTGCTGATAGTCTGTTTAAACGGATTGGACAATTTAAAACTACATGTTAAAGCCACTATAGGTACAAGGTGCTATAAGGTGATTTGCAAAGAATATAAACTTGTATCAAGTTGATTATAAATATGAACCCGATTCCCGGTTTGGGTTCACAGCACAATCTTTACTAATGTGCATATTAAATTGTTTAGTGTGTAACCCTCTCTCCATTATAACATTACTGCCAAAGAAACAATTAAGGAAACTATGTGTTTTTGTGATTGTTATATTGCATATTTCTGCACATTATGTTTAGTCTTATATATTTCATATTTACTGAATCCTCTTTTTTTTTATCTAGTATTTCTTTTTTATATAAATTTTATGGTTTACATGTAGCCTATTATCCACAGAGGCAGTAGATTATTATAATGTTATAAAGATAATCAAGGTTTTCCATTAATTTCTTATCAGCCACATGCCACATCACTGGTTTCACTTCTTAAATTTAGGATATTTTATGTGTAGTATAATGCAAACATTCATGTGTGGTGGGTAAAACACTTGATTAATTATATAAAAATATGTAAATAAAAGTAATGTTTATCTTCATCAAAGCAAAAAAATATAATTTGAAAATGTTAATTTGAATAACAAAATATAAACATGAAAATTGCACGCCGTGATTGGCTGTAGATAATATGGTGATCACAGGCAGCATTGAGATTCATTCACATGGAAGAGCAGCATTGAAGCACAACCAACATAAAAAAATAATAATAATAAATACATAAAAAAAACACTGGGCCTTATTCATTAATAATTGCATTGGATTCCAAAAAAACTTATCCCAAAAATTTCTGCCAGATTCACAACAGGTGTTTTTGCACATAAATTCGTTCTTACCCTCATAATGTTATTGAATATGGATAATTCTAAATTAGGCAGCGCATAGATAATTTGCATAAAGCATGCTCAAACCATCCCCATATAAGGGCTTTCAGCATCACCACACCTGTAAGTTACAAATGTGTAGAGAAAGATGCCACCGAAAAAACATCACACCATAAACAGCGCAGTCCAGCAAAACCATTTGCAATGATTTTATAATATTCAATATAGAAGTTGGATAACTGAAGGCATGTTTGGAGTGCTGCATGTGCAGGAGCATTTTTCTGTGTCTCATCGTATATATTAATTTCACGTTTATAAGGCACATCGGGAGTATCTGATTTTTGAGTACGTGTAATTTCAGTTGTTTGTAAATTGTACCATGACTTTAGAATTTTTTGTAGTACTAACTTATTTGTGAGTTTGTGATGTTATATGTTATGTTTTTTTTTTTTTTTATGATTTCTGCATGAAAACGTTCAAATGCAGATTTTAATCACAAATTTGCACATATGTTCAGTTAGTGAATAAGGCCCAAATGTTCCACTGCAAAAAACTTGCAACTTTAACTTTCAACTACACGTGTAAGTAGAGGTGGGAGGTCAAACTATTTCTCTACGTATTGATTGTTTGATGAATATGAAAATGTATTTTTGTAAATTTTTGTCTTAATTGTTTTAATTTTCATCCACAATTTGTTTGTTTCATTTAACTTTATTGTTTATTCTGCAATAATTATTTTGGTTTCTGAAAAGTTTTTAAATCAACAGTTTCATCTTAGTTTAAGTATACATAATAACCCTGACCATTAGCTGCATCGCTGGGTGTGTTGGGGACATGTTTGGGGGCCTATGTACATACGTGTCAGATGCATATCTTTGTCCATTGCAGGGTGTTTGATCTTGATGTGTTTCAAGACCACTGGGCTATGTTCCGATCTATTTTAGCAGTTGCCTTATGGCTCTCTATTTTAGAATGCAAGAAACATACCCATGTGAACGCCACCTTAAACCTCTCCAAATAGACTGTTGAGCGCTGTGCACAATGCTGTGTATACAGTTGGTGTCCCAACTCTAACTAATCGAATTGCAAGGTACGGCCCAATATGCCAGCATTACCACAATATTAAATTCTATGTTTTGAGGTTGAAAAAAATAATGACACACAACAATAACATTTTCATGATTGATTATGTCTTGGCACATGTCATCCTCGACCCATGGCTCCAACTGCATATTATTCCTAAATTATCCTCCATATGACCAAAATTACACTTATTCTACAAATTCAATAACACAGCAGCCATAAAGTTGCATACTGATTTAAATCCAACAATTCCTCTGATGGACAAAAATTTATCTGAAAACTTTCCTACAATTTCCTAGTGACCCCTCTCCTTGGCAGCTGTACACATATAATTGTGGCGGTAATTGCAGTGCTGGCGGCTTTTCTGTCCTCTCCCACATGACAGTGAAATAAGAGGGTGGCCTGCTGGTACAAAGCTTTCAGACAGTATGTCTCCTGGCTGGTATGACAGCTCAATCTCTTGAAAGCTGTACCACTATTGTGAAAGACTCTCCCAAAGAGCAGAGAAGTCAAATGCTGCCATGCGTGTGGCAAAGCCAGAACAGGTTAAAGCCTTCCCCGCTTGGGTCACATCAATTTACAGGTGTGAAACACATTATTTTACAGTTATATTGATCCAGGCTTGCAAAGATTGATCAGCATGTTGCCCAGCAAGGTCATAACAATTTGAGGTAAGGTCTGTACTGTATATATATATATATATATATATATATATATATATATATATATATATATATATATATATTTATTGTATAACACATTACTGTTATACAATTCATATAAAAAATGTACCTCTATTTAGATGCAAGATTATGTCGTGAAGTGCAGCGTAATGAGACTCTGTTCCCATAGTGACAGTTTAGTGACACCATGTCAAGTGTACAGAGTCGTCAGGGAACATCACGGTTATATTAGTAACCTCGATTCCCTGAGACAAAGGTAATATGGATGATGTTTCCACTAACTGTGATTATTGGAGCTTCAAAAGGTCTTTTCACGATCCACCTGCATTTTAAGGACCTACTGAGCTAAGATATTTTTCTATTTTTCTTCAAATGTGTTCTGCTGAAGAAAAAAAATCATGTAAATGATGAGAGAATTAAAATTTTTGGGTGAACTATCCCTATAACTAAAAAGAACCATCTACTAAGAGTCATTCATCCAAAAATGGGACTACAATGTGCATTCAGTATGCTTTTTTTAATCATTAAAAAGAACCAGCTAATAAGTATCATTCTTTCAGGGATCGGACAAACACTGGTGGCACTGCATGCTTTGCGCTGTACATTCAACACCACGGAGTTCTGCAGGAAACAATTCAGAGTATTTTAGAAGGGTTGCTTTGCCTATATCTGCAGTAGAATGCACTTTCGAGAACCTTTAACTTAACCGAAAGTCATCATTATCATTTGTTTCCTGTATTTTTTTTAATTGAACCAATTCTGAAACAGGATCCAAGTTCCCAACCCTTTTGGTTTTTAGCTGGTCTAAACTGATCATTGGTTGGTCAACTAGCTACCATGTACCATGGTATGAACAGCTGCTGGCTGGTTTGTTGCATGATGAGGCCCTTTCCCACCAGCGGTACTAAAGCCTGTTTTAGGTACTTTTACCCAGGACTAGTACTTTTTGTCGCTTTCACACCTGAAGAACTATAGTTCCTGGAAGCCGTTTTAGGGGACATTTTTAGCTCCTACTCCGGGGTAGATACGTTTGGGGTGTAAAGGGACTGAGGGACTGTGGAAGGTGCTGCATCCTGTGATTGGTCAAAAACCTATGATACACAAAGCATTGAGAAAGGAGGAGTCCACAGCCGCCATTTGTAAATCACTAATTTTACAATTCCCTTAACAGAAATAATATATAACAAACAAGGTATCCAAAGAGAATCAACCATTTCACATGCAGTATGTGCACATCTCTACTGTTTACTCTGTGGCTATATGCATAATAAAGTGATTTCTGGATTACTACAATAAAATCTTTCCTGGGATGACAGATATAAATAATCAGCTGTTTATTGAGAGTGGGTAATTGAACTTTATTCTACACTAAACCATTATGATTTCTTGTTTACATAGTAGACGTATTTTTTGCCTGTAACTTTGTGGTTAACTTACATCAAGATGTCTTTTTTTAAGTCAATGAGTGAGAATTCCTTAAGTAATTTATGTTGAGTCATAAAAAGCCTTTATCGTAAAAGCTTGTGTTGATAATTAGGTTTATAGTGCATTTTCAACATGACGTCGGCTGCGTTCAACATGTGCCTCGTCGCCGCCTCGTCTCATCTCTCACTCCAGCTGCAGCTTGGAGCACCGCACGTGCAGTACACGAGCCCAGTTTGAGCTGTAACCTAAAGACACAGGATGTGTCAGAAACTGGAAAATGCTGCCTTTAAAGACGCTATAAGGATGGATTAAGGTAGGATAAAATAAGGTGCTTTTTAAACTATTCAGAGAGTTCCGTTCATACAAAACCGCTGTTGTTTATAAACATTAACTGATTAGGCACCTGCCTACATTTTCTGATGCAGTCAAAGTTCGTATAAAACAGCCCTAACAAAAGTGTGGCTCCGATATCAGCGTCCTCCATATATGTTGTTGAATTTATGGTTGTTGTTGTTGCTAAGGAATCGAGCATGCAAATAACATCACAAGAAAAATGGTTGATACTAGATGACGTCACCACGGTGGTTACTTTGGCAAGTGCAAATGCAACAGGGGGAAAGTCTCCAAGGGTGTCCCATTCTTCTTAAGAGTTCTCATCTAGGAAGTTACTAAGGGAAAAGTACAAGGATTGAAGGTGGGAAAGGGCCTATGATCTTCCAGCTACCGGCTAATTGTCAGCTTAGAGCAGCTAATGACCTGCAGCAATGTTCCAAATCACAGGTACCCGCTTCAGATGGATTTTCCAGCAGGGACACTGTCAACTAGGAGGCTGTTTATGGTCCAAATGTATCTATTTGAAAGTTGCAGTCTGCTAAAATCTCTGCTGTAGCCTTTGCTGTCCCTTCCCATGTTTAACCCATAAGTTTCATTATTCAATTCATACTGCAGCAAATTCTTGATGTAATAGCAACACTGTACATACAGTTTCTGTATCAGTTCTTAATTATTATCTATTTTATAATCTTCAAATGTATTTGCACCATGTGATTTCACTTAGTGTAAACAGCATATGTTTGCTTAAAAACATGAAAAAGTTACTATTTTGCCTTTTTAGCCATCATATCGGTTGAACAACAGTGTTGTTCAACAACAGCATGAACAACACTGATTCTCGATAACAGCAACAATTTCTATATTTTTGGATCCCTAGTTTAGAATTCACAATTTCTCATTAGAGAAGCCACAAACCTCCCATTTTACGGTAAGACAAGTTTAAGTGGTGATTGACACAACTTAATTTACAGTGAGTACAGCTGACTTTCTTAGTAGAGGATTAACCAGCATCTTGCCATTCCACTCACAGATTAGACTTGCAAGGATTTGTCAAGATTAACAAAGCAGATCTCAGTCATTTTTACAGGGAATAAATAGAAGAATTAAATCCACTCACTGGTTAGTTAAGATCGACATAAAAGGAGTTTGGTGTTACTGTACTTGAACACATTACCGTACGCATTATTCTGTGTAGTACTCAGCTATGACCTCGAAAACAGCTCTGGGATGCTCCTGTATGAGGGATAGAAAGGTCAGGAGAGGAGAAAAGTGAAATGGAGAAAATGTAGGTCTGAAATGAAAATGTAAAGAGAAGTACAGTATTCATGATGCATAGTTGCTGTAAACAAGGCTTGTATTAACCTGCAGTTATATTAGGGGAATTAACTTCTACCTCATGTGTCTCCTGTGACCACTTGTGATCAAAATTGGTAAAGGGGAGGGTCTCTGATTATATGAGTACATATATCACAAAAAAGTTTGAAACCCTTGTTTTGGCGCAATAATTGAACAATCCTTCACTGTTGTACCACCGAATGTAGTTTGAGTGATTGGATCGCTAAAAGTTTTGGACCCCATTTACACTTTTATTTTGTACTGTCCACTTGTGATTTGACCAGCAGAGATGGATATTAATAACTGGTGTAAACAGGGCCTAAAGGTTTGAGTTAAGTGCATTTTAAGGGCATGTGAGTGGATATATGGCATGGTGTGTGTAATAGCACCAACAAATATAATTCAGGTCTGTTGTGACATTTTCGAGGGGTGTTGGGCCAATTTGGACTTTCTTGTTGCCCCTACATACAGTTTAACCACTGGCTGAGTGAGGGGTTTGATAAAATCGTGAAACAAATGTGTGCCGGAGAGCTGCAAGCTACCAGAGAGAATAGACAGACAAGAGTTTAAAAACATAACATATGCACATGCCAACACAAACCTGCTCTTGTGTTTTTATTTAATTGCAAAATAGAGCAGTCAAAAGGAAAAGAAAAGGTTTGGAAAGGAAATGAAGAGGTTGGAGAGTTTGTCATACAGTATAGAGTCAGATTATTTTACTGACAGCTACAAGTAAGAACAGGAGAAGAAAAAAGTTAAAGCAAGAGTTTGTGAATTATGGAAGTAATATGAATGGATTTAGATTAACATTGTCATCCTCAAAGGCTTTTTATAATTAGCCATTAATATCAAATTTCTTAAGAAAGCAAACTTTTACCTGTATTTTTTTGGTGTGCAGGCTGCAATTTCTTACTCGCTCATAAACGAGCAACTTTTCTAATCAATCTTCCATTACAAAAACTTACTGTGGTGGTACCATTGTACAAAGTGGCATTCAACTGATCACAATGTATAGTCAGGACATTTCTGAAGTAAAAAACAGCACCATCATTATTTAAAAAATGTTTTGATCAAATCTAGACAATCCTCATTTCCAGCAGCCATCACTCCAACACCTTATACTTGAGTAATCAAGCTAAATTACTAATTTGGTATTCGAAAATCACTTGCCATTATATCAAACACAGCTGAAATCTCTTTTGTTCGTTAAATGAAGCTTAACATTGTCTTTGTATTTGAGTTGCTACAATATGCAATAGACTGGCATGTCTTAAGGTCAATATTAGGTCAAAAGTGGCAACAACAAAAAAGAAACAGCTTTCTCTAGAAACTCGCCACTTAGTTTTGAGGAATGAAGGCTATGCAATGCTTGAAACTGAAGATTTCATACAAAGTTGTACACTGCAGTCTTCAATGTCAAAGGGCAACTGGCTCTAACAAGGACAGAAAGAGATGTGGAAGTCCAGATGTACAACTAAACAAGACGATAAGTACATCAGAGTCTCTAGTTTGAGAAATAGACTCCTCACATGTCCTCAGCTGACAGCTTCATTGAATTCTACCCGCTCAACACCAGTTTCATGTACAACAGTAAAGAGAAGATTCAGGGGTGCAGGACTTATGGGAAGAATTGCAAAGAAAATGCCACTTTTGAAACAGGAAAATCAAAAAGAAAAGGTTAGAGTGGGCAAAGAAACACAGATATTGGACAACAGATAATTGGAAAAGTGTGTTATGGATCTTAACCCCATTGATGTTTTGTGGGATCAGCTAGACAGTAAGGTGCGTGAGAAGAGCCCGACAAGACAGCCACATCAATGGCAAGTGCTACAGGAAGTGTGGGGTGAAATGCCACCTGAGTATCTGGACAAATTGACAGCTGGAATTTCAAGGATCTGCAAAGCTGTCATTGCTGCATGTGGATGATTTTTTTGATGAGAACACTTTGAAGTAGTTTAAGAAGCTCTGAATATTCTTTTCAGATTGTAATAGTAATTTTTCACATCTTTAATGTCCTGACTATACATTGTGATCAGTTTAATGCCACTTTGGTGAATAAGAGCAAAATCTGTATGTACATCATTCCAATCTTTTGGCCGCCAGTATATGTATATATATATATATATATATATATATATATATATATATATATATAGGTTTTTTGTTTTTCCATCAGAAAATATCAGTATTCTTCTGTGTTTATGCAGTAAAACAATTCTCTAAACCAACAGGCCTTATTTCAAGTATCACAAACAAACACGTGTTTCTGATCAAGGGATTTCCACACATGACAGCAGATTCTTAAAATGGCTGTGAAAACATTTTGCCATGTTTACAGAAGAAATGACGCACAAAACTTCCTCAAAACATATGTTTTAAGTGTGCTTGAGTGTAAAGTGTTAGTGAGTGTCTAGATTGAGAATGCAGTCAGCAAGTATGTACAGTATGTGTTAACAATAATAGTAGATAATTGTGTGTCACATCTTGTTGTTTGTGATTACGAGTGTTTACGAGTGTTTATTGTGTGTGTGTGTGTGTGTGTGTGTGTGTGTGTGTGTGTGTGTGGGAGGGGTTTAATGAGAGCCCTCTTTAGAGTGGTGACAGGTGATATTTGGATGGCGGTGCTTAACCACTAAGCAGTGATTGCTGATGACAGGAGAGGGTTGGCTGAGTATGTCTGTAGGTGACTATGATATGTGTAATCTACACACAGCAGTGCTTGTGTATGTTTTGAATATATGTGTATTTTTACATGCACTATAAAAAAAATTTGTCAGGTATGTATAAAATATGCTATATATATATATGATAAAATCTGATTTAATATGTCTGAATTATCCTGAATACATTATATTACACAAACAAAGGTCATTTTAAAAGGTAAGATAAAGTAGAAATAGATCTTTAAGATTACAATAACATATTACCAATTTTTACGGTATTTTTGAGTGTATGGCTGCAATGAAAAAACAAAGTGAATCTGAAAATGTGTTTCATGTGGAAACTTTTAAATTAACTGGTTTTATTCAAATAAAATAAAAAATGTATAGTCACTGAATCAATCTGAATTATTTTTAAGGGTTAGAGATATCTTCTTAAATAAAGCTATTACTTTTTTCTGAAGAATATATCATCTCTGTTGGTCCATACAATCAAAGTGAATGGTGACCAGAACTTTGAAGCTCCAAAAAGCACATAAATGCCACAAAAAAGTAATCCATATGACTCCAGTCGTTTAATTCCTGTAAATCCGATAACACTGAAAAGTACTGTCAATAAAAGACTGCGTGGATTCTTTACCCAGCTCCCGCTTCCTCCTTAATAAAGAGAGCAAGATACTTGTCACAGTGGTGCCAAAACAAGGGATTTGGAGGAAGAAAACGCTGTAATGGACTCCTCGCCACTGGCCAAAGTAATCAAGACCCTTGTCGGCATCCACCAGGCCCAACATCAGTCTCTGTTTGAGTTAAGTGTGGAACAGGAGCAGCGGTTCCAGGAGCACTACAAAGCTCAAGTAGAGGACTGGCAGATGCAATGGAACTTGGTACACCAGGAAGGGTCTTCGGCTGCAACCCCGGACCCACCTATGGCCATGCCACACATCATGCAGATGAAGATGGGAGCCCAGGACGACCCAGCACTCAGTGGGCAGCCCGCAAACTGACGCTGTTGTCCAGGGAAGCCTGACACGCACCTGACAACTCCCTGCGTCCAACCTCCTGGTGTACGAAGACCAGAAGTAAGCCCAGAGCAACATCGCCAACACTTCCCCTGTCCTTAGATGATTCCCTTCAGCGGATTTCCCTCTGGAGCAGAGGCGAAACGAGACCCTTAGACAAGCCTTTGACCAAGTGAAAGTGATTGATGGTCAGTGCCTCCAGCCAGACATTGCACTCTCATACCTGTATTTTTTCATTATTAAGAATCAGCTGTATCGAGTGACACAGGACGCTTAGACAAGTGAGGATACAACCCAATAATTAATACCACAGAGCCGTCAGGAAATGTAATTCCAGATGGCTCCTTTTAATCCAATGGCAGGTCACTTAGGGCAAGAAAAAATACTAACCTTCTAATGGCCTATTTCTATTGGTCGGGCATTCGCGGGGATGTTCGCAGGTGGTGTGCGGCATGCCGTGAACGTCAGCTGGTGAATCCGGCCACCCCAAGAACGCCATTGCGCCCCCTTCCATTGATCGAAGTCCCCTTCGAAAGAATCGGGCCATTAGAGCGGACGGCACGTGGGCATCGCTTTTTGTTGGTTCTGGTGGATTGCGGAATGAGATATCCAGAAGCAGTGCCTCTGCACAACATCTCAGCACATAGTGTGCACACTCTTCAGATTAATCTCCCAAATGGGGATTCTGAAAAAATCCTCACTGATAAGGGCACAATATTTATGTCATGTACATAAATGAACTGTACGAATGATTGGGGATTAAATTGATTCGAACCAGGATTTAACACCCCCAAACCCCCAGCATTTAACCCCCTATTATTTGCAGTATGAGAGGTCCCGCAAGCTTCCACAGGGTTCTCCCCATTTGAATTAATGTATGGGCGCCGACCACATGGCGTGCTCGACGTCCTAAGGGAAAACTGTGAGGAGGGACCTGCAAACAGCAAAAAAACGGAATTCAATATGTTCTTGACCTCCACACACTGGGGCAATTAACACAGCAGAATTTTCTCCAGGCTCAAGAATGTCAAAGCCGGCTGTATAATAGGGGTACTCTGCTACGGGAATTTACACTGGAAGATAAAGTTCTTGTATTACTCCCCACATCAATTTGAAAATTACTCAAAACGTGGCAAGGGCCCTTTGAGGTCACACGGCGAGTCAGGGAAATAGATTATGAGGTGAAACGAATGGATAGAAGAAGCATGTCAGATTTACCACCTCAATCTCCTAAAACCATGGAGAGAGGCAGTCCCTGTGACGTTGGTGATAGTGATTCCGGAGAGGGAGGAGCTCAGACTGAAGGTAAACTTAAAAACCACCGATCGAGTCACCCCGTTCACTTGCGGAGACCACCTCTAACAGTCACAAGTCAAGGAGGTTGCCAGGTTGCAAGGAGAATTCTCAGATGTTCTCGCCTCTTCCCGGTCGTACAAATCTCATAGAGCACCATATTGCTTAAAAAGGCAAACCATGATCCTTATGTTTTAAATAATTATCGGGCCATCTCAAAACTATCTTTGCTCTACAAAGTTTTGGAGAAGGTTGTTCTCTATCAGCTTTCTTCTTTAAGTAAAAATTATGTTTTGGACAAATATCAGTCTGGCTTCAGAACAAGCCATAGCACTGAGTCTGCACTCCTGAAGGTGACAATTAGTTTATCGTTAGCTCTGGACTCTGGGAAGTGTGTTATTGTAGTTTTTCTAGATCTCAGTGCAGCCTTTGACACAATCAAACATACTATTCCTCTAAAGCACTTCCAGCAGTGGGTTGGAATTCAGTGCAGTGCACTTGATTGGTTTGCTTCTTATCTGAGGGATAGAACTTTCTCTGTTGAGATTGGGAATTTCTCCTCTTCTTCTGTATCTTTTAGCCGTGGAGTATGGCAAGGCTCCATTTCATGCCCTGATTTGTTTTCTTTGTATGTGCTCCCTTCTTTGTGCTATCTTCCAGAAACACAGAATCTCATATCACTGTTACGCAGAAGACACTCAGTTTTATCTACCACTAAAATCAAATGATACCTCTGCCTTACAATCTTTATTTGACTGTCTTGAGGACATTAAATGTTGGATGGCAGTTAATTTTCTTCAGTTAAACGAATCTTAGTTTTTGGACCTTCTGACTCTTCTGCTATGGTAACCAGCAAACTGGGACCATTATCCACAACTAACATTCACAAACTAGAAATCTGTGTGTCTTGTTTGATTCTGATCTAAAATTTGACAGACAAATAAATTGTGTGGTCAGACGAAGCTTTTTTCAACTTAGAAATATTGCTAAAATTAAAAACATTTATAACTTTTAATGATTTGGAAACCATGATACATGCTTTTATTTCATCAAGTCTGGATTATTGTAATGCACTTTATTTCGGTGTTACTCAATCTTCCCTCTCCCGCCTTCAGCTGTTGCAAAATGCTGCTGCTAGGCCTCTGACTGATACCAGAAAATGTGATTCTATTTCTCCTCTCTATGCCTCACTCCACTGTCTTCCTGTTTTATACAGTATCCAGTTCAAAGTATTACTGTTTGTTTACAAGGTCATGCATGATCTGGCACCTTCTTATATTTCTGATCTTATTTCTCTGCAACAGTCCTCTAGATCTTTATGTTCCTCTAACAGCTTACAGTTAACTGTCCCCAGGTCACGTTTGAAATGAAAGGGCGACAGAGCCTTAAATGTAGTAAAATGTTCTCCAAAACAGATGAGGTTTTTAAGGTTAATGCTTTATCAAGTGTGAAGATCCCAAACAAATCCCACCTCTCTACCCTTAAACCTAACCAATAATGTCATAAAAGCAATATGCTTGCGTGCTTATATGACACTGCTTATATGACAGTTTCATCTGCTTATATGACACTTTCGACTCACGTGTTGAATCATGTGTCATTCAAGACTCCTACCCAAGTCCAGTTTAAAAATAAGCTAGTGTGCAATTTGATCATACTCAAGATTGTAAATGTAGTTGGTTATATAAAATACATTTTAAAAGATAACACCTTACATTTCATGTACCATATTGAAAGTGTGTTGATGTCGAAAAATAGCATTGTGTGAGAAACAGGGCAAAAAGTATGTGTTTGTGAACTGATGATCTGCCTTTTCACTTGCGATTTGTGTCAAATTTTACAAACATTGCTGTAGGCCTCTAGTGTTCATTTCACCAGGAAACTGCATCGATAGGGACTTGGATTGCAATATAGTGCACAGTTATTATGTACTACTATTATGGTAATATGATGCTGTTTTGTCTCAGTTCCCATTCACTTTTATTGTATTTAAAAGAGAAGTCTGGCTATTCTGCCGAACATCTCATTTTGTATTCCATGGGGAAATAAACCTACATAGGTTTGAAACAATGTTTATTTATTTTTTTTTTCTTAACCAACCCTTTAAAAGAATTAAGTGACTGTTGGATATTTGTTGGTTGCAGGTAAAGTCGTCAACATAAAAACATATATTATATTCAACCACTTCTGAAGAAGCCCTCATTAGATCCTTTGGTTGCGAATAACTATAGACCAATCTCAAAATTACCTTTCATCTCTAAAATAATAGAGAAAGCTGTAGCTAAGCAACTGTTGGTGATAATGAAAGTTCTCAAAGAACAATATCTTTGAGAACTTTCAGTCAGGTTTTAGAGAAAGCCACAGTACAGAAACTGCCCTTCTTAAGACTTACTGATGAGGGAGGATGCAGCAGAATGCTCCATTTTAGTGTTGTTTAATTTAACTGCAGCATTTGATACAGTTGATCATTCAGTTTTAATTGATACATTGAAGAGATGGGTGGGAATATCTGGGGTGGCTTTAGACTGGTTTGTTTCATATTTGTCAAATAGGAATTTTGTAGAGTCTGTTGGAGATGAGATGTCCTCCTCTTCAAAAAATAATTGTGGTGATCATCAAGGATCTCTGTTAGGGCCAATATTGTTTTCTCCATATATGTTACCGATTGGTTGTGTGATTCTAATATACAACATCAATTTTAATTTCTATGCAGTCATTGAATCCCAATGATCAGATTCATTTAAATGTTTTTCAAGCTTGTATAGCAGATATAAAACATTGGGTGGCATGTAACTTTCTGCAGTAAAATACTGATAAAATAGAGGTAGTTATAATCAGTCATAGTGAATTAATTAAAAGGCACTTAATCTTGTGGTCCCAAATATTCAGCAGGTGGTAAGAAATTTGGGCATCTATTTTTATCCTAATTTAAATTTTCAGTATCATGTCAGGATTTAGTTCAGTCTTGTTTTTATCAGACATTTCCACGGTGAGACATCTTTTGAGTTTTAGGAAAACAGAAACGTTTATACATGCTTTTATTTTATCTCACTTTGATCATTGTAATGCACTGTTTTTAACTTTAAATCAAATTTCTCCAGTTTTAGCTTCTTTGCATTGGTTACCTGTTCATTTAGGGCTGATTTTAATCACATATAAGGCATTACATGGTTTGGTGGCAGATTATTTTGCAGAACTTTTAAGACTTTACGAAACAGTTAGACTTCTTAGATCTTTTTGTCATGAACTTGTGATGTTCCAAGATCAAGATGCAAAACTAAAGGTGATAGAGCTTTTGTAGTGAAGGACCCAAGATTATGGAACAGCCTGCCCTGGGATTTTAGATCTGCTGAATCTGTGTCTGTTTTTAAGTTGTTTTTAAACTTGTATAGACTTACTTTTGCTACCTTAAGAATTTTAGTTTTACCATGTCTTTTATTAAATGTGTTTTGATTATATATTTTGTGAAGCACATTTTTTGCTTGTTTTACTGAGTGTGTTTTTATTATTATTATTATTATTATTATTATTATGGATATAATTATTTTTTAGCATCTGTGGAGCTGGGCAATATATCGAATATTCACAATATACATTTTACATTTATATTTATTCATTTAGCAGATGCTTTTATTCAATGTGACTTACAAATGAGGAGAACAACAGAAGCAAACAGAAGGGGTGTATTTGGGTGTGTTTGGAATTGCATAACTCCTGACACAAATTAATTTCAAATACTGAAACTTCAGTCATATCTTTTTAATGATATATTAGTTTGTCAAGGTAATAACATTACATCTAATAGTCCGTCAAAATGTGCAAAACTTATTACAATCACTGCTTATGGCAGAGCTGACACCTAGCATCGCTACAGGCTATCCTCCTTGGTTTAGAAAAAAACAATTCAAGGGCCCTTCGGTAATTGCACTCTTTTACGAGTGGACCATTTATTTTTGTGATTCGTTTAACATTTATGACCTAAAAAAACTGTCAAATAGCAAATGTTTAGTTTAGCAACTTACATCTTATCTCGCACTTGACCGACCGTAAACTGAAGCGCGTCGAGTCGCTCTGCTAAAATTCACGCTGTGAACATAAAGCCCGCCTACTTTGATTTGACTGGTCATCTCAAATATTCTGACATTGACGAGCAGTGACAGACCAATGAGGCTCAGATGAACACACACACACACACACACACACACACACACACGCTCGGCACCGCTGCGGAAGAACGCGCTGATAACAAGACTGAAGCGAACACGAAGGCTTATCACATATTTAAAGATGGAAAGGGAGAAAACAGGACAGAGTAACACGGCGAATATCGCTCAAATATATTTTTTTGACGACGTAGTTAAGGCGGCAGGCGTGTGTTGCTTAGGCGGCCGCCTTAGTTTCAAAGTGCTGCGGGAAACCCTGCTTACACATACAAGGAATTTGTCTCTGTAACAGGAGTTTCTAGTGCACAGCAATACAAAAAACAATACAAAAACAGCAGGATTTCCCGCTAGGTTTTCTGGACTTCCGGTTGATGGTAGGGTAATGACGGAACGCCACTGAGCGCCTTCAACTCTTCAAACAGCCAAATAAGTTGAGATATAAACACATTAAAAAGAGACAACAAATAAGGAAGATGACCTATTAAAAAACCAGCTGGAAAGTCGGTTGCCGTTTTTTTTATTACACCGAAGCCGGATTTAAGGACTGCTGATCTACCAACAAACATTACATTCACGTGGTCCGTGCTGTTTGGCAACGATGTTGCGCTCAGGCCGTACTCCGACTAAGTTTGAAGACATTGTTGAGGCTATTCAGACTGCCGTGAGTGAACAATCGGCTTCTTTTACTGAAACATTGCAAGGAGAAATCCGGAATTTACGAACAGAATTGAAGTCCGACATTTCGGAAGGTATTTCCACACTTCGATCAGAACTGTCGGCTCTCTCTATCAGTCTGGATGTACTGAAAGAACAGACCAAAGAAAATGATATAAAGCTCAAGCAGTGTATTTCAGTAACCAATACAATCCAAAAGAGCAAAAAAGCCTCACCGGATCTATTGAAGAGTGTCACGGCCAAATTGGAAAACTCACACTTCAGCTGGTGGATCAGGAGGACCAGGCAAGGCAGAATAACGTTCGAATCAGCGGATTGAAGGAAGGAGCAGAAGGCAGTAATGTACTACAATTTCTCTCAACTCATCTCCCACTATGGATACCTGCTCTTAAGGATATGCCACTTGATCTAGAATACGGTCACAGGATATATAGTGGGAATCATACTGGCTATCCTCGAATCATGATCTTTAAATGTTTGCGACATAATACGAGAGTGGCGATACTAAAAGAAGCCCGACGTGGGAAACCAATCATGTATGCGGGTAAAGAGTTGCGTTTCTTCGTGGATTACAGCAAACATACGGCACACAGGAAAAAGGCTTTCGGTGACATACGCAACAGGCTGATAAAAGAGGGCATTGCTAACTTTCTACTTCATCCAGCAACTCTTAAGGTAACCAGTGGAAAGGAAGTCATGTTGTTCAAATGTGCAGAGGAGGCAGAAAAATTTCTGGACAGCCTCAATCTGAACCATGCATTGGGCTCGGATGATGGGGCAGTTGGGTCAGAGACGATTAGTTCCCCGCCTCAGGACAGCAATGAACCTGCCAAGTAGGCTGATTCCTTTTCTTTTCTTTTCTTTTTTTTGTTTGTTGCTTTTTGTTTTGTTTTGTTTTTTTTGGACTGGATAATAACTTATGTTTTAAATGAACTCTGTAGGCTAGGCTGCAGACAGAGATGGGAAATATAGAAAATATTACTTTGAAAGTTAATAAAGATAAGCAGGCTTAATTATTACTTTTATACTGGTGTGGATATGTATGACCTCAAATATATAAATAGCCTACTCTTGTTCATTAATTTAACAAATAGCCTAAACAAAATTGTTGATGTTATTATTATCATTATTATATCTAATATTTTTTTTAATTTTTTTTTTGGTGGCTGTAAGAAGGGAAATAGGTGCTCACAGGAGCACAACTCTGTATCCACTAATCACGGACGACAATATAGCTAAAGGGTTTGGGAGGGTACTGAGTGATCTTTTGGGAAGGGGGCCCGGCAAGTATATTTATATTTTGCACAACATTTCCGTACAAATAAAGTGGTGGTCTTTGATTATAGCCAAATGTTTTACATTTCCTTTCGACACTAATGACTAATCTTTCTGTAATATCATGGAATGTACAAGGTTTGAATAGGATGACTAAGAGAACTGCCTGTCTGGAATATATAGATAGCAAACATATTGATATAGCACCGATTCAGGAATCACATCTTACAAAGGAGTCTGTGAACAGTTTTAGTAACGGCAAATATGAAGTTGTAGCTTCATCGTCAGCAGATGACAAAACAAAAGGTGTGCTAGTTGTAATCAGACGCTCATTAAATATAAATATTATTGATACGGGAAATGATATGGAAGGTAGGATTGCTTATATTAAAGCAGATATATCTAATTTGAGAGTTGTTTTTGTCAGTGCCTATGCTCCAGCTAATTACGATAAAACATTCTTTTCAATATTAACAAATATGCTGATGAATTTGTCAGAGCATTATTTATTTATTGGAGCAGACATGAATGCCATAATTAATCCTATGTTGGATAAATCAAATCTTTCAGTAAGCAGTTCCCAATTATCCTGTTCTAAAGCTTTACAGCAGTGTATGTTGGATCTTAATTTGCTAGACCTATGGAGATTTTGTAATCCAGTGGTCAAAGAGTATACTTTTTTTTCTAACAGACATAAATCATATTCAAGAATAGATTATATTTTTGTTTCAAAGACACTCTGCCAAAAAGCAAAAAAAGTTGACATTGTTGTAGCTTCACTATCTAATCATCATGCAATTAAAGCAAATTTTTTACTACCAGTTACTAAACAAAAAGCAGCCCGTTGGAGGTTTAATACCACTTTAATACTAAATAACGATTTTTGTTCTCAATTTAAATTCAAATTAAGTGAATTTCTTTCTTTCAATAAGGATTCAGTGGAAGATTTCAGGGTTATTTGGGAGGCGACTAAAGGGTTTATAAAAGATAACGTTACATCATTTGCCTCTTATCAAAATCGCTCTCGTCAGCAAAGAATGGTCGAGTTGGAGAAACAGTTGGCGTCCATGGAAAGAGCACAACAGCAACAACTTTTCTTCTTTAAGAATGGGTCAGCTTAGTTTGGTGAGAAGTGAGCTTAATTCAATATTTAGAGCAAAAGCTGAGTTTCTAATTAAAAAATCCAGAGAACATCATTATTTTAATGGTAGCAGACCCTCACATCAGCTAGCTCTTCGGCTCCGCACCAATGAACGGCGGGCCTGCATTTCCGCAATACAATCTCCAGACGGAAATATAGTAACTACCTCAACAGAAATTAATGCAGCTTTTGTTTGTTTTTATAAAAATCTTTGAGTCTGACGTGATATTTAATAAAGAGAGATTCAAGAACTTCCTTACTGATGTAAATATAAGGAAATTATCTGAAACAGAAGCAGTTGATTTAGGGGAAAGTATCTCCTTAAATGAATTATGGGACTCAGCACAAGAAATGAAGTTAGGAAAATCTCCCGGACCAGATGGTATTCCTATTGAGATTTATATTACTTTTTGGTCTGAATTAGGTCCAATGCTTCTGGAAATGATAAACATCTATTAGAAGGGGTTATTTTCTAAAGCAAACAAACACAGCATTAATATCACTGCTTCTCAAAAAACATAAAGATCCAACATTTTGCGCTAGTTATCGTCCTATATCTTTAATTAATGCTGATATGAAGATATATGCCAAAGTATTAGCGTGCCGTTTAAATAAATATCTTGGGAATCTTATTCATTGTGATCAAACAGGCTTTGTGAAAGGTCGTTTTAGCTCAGATAATATGAGAAGATTATTGCACATCCTCTATTTTACCTCTAAGTCTTCAGATTTTCTGACGTCAAGCGGTATTTTAATGCTTGACGCAGAAAAGGCTTTTGACAGACTTGAATGGGATTACCTCTGGGCTTTATTAGATCGCATGGGGCTTGGCGAACAATTTATTAAGTACATTAAAGTTCTGTACGCAAACCCAGGTGCAATGGTGTTATCTGGAAATGCTTGCTCTTCATATTTTACAATCTCTAGGGGTTCTCGCCAAGGATGCCCTCTGTCTCCTTTATTATTTATTTTATCTCTTGAACTTCTTGCCCAAAAAGAAACCTGAAAATCTGCAAATATTTTACCCATTATAATAAATGCTACTATTCACCATATATCAATCTATGCAGATGATGTGCTTCTTTTTATAAGTAAACTCTCGCAGTCGTTTCCTTATGTCCTGAAATTATTTTCAGATTTCAGCAGTATCTCAGGATATAAAATAAATTGGCAAAAATCTGCTCTCTTTCCTCTAAGTAGTTCCGATGATGATTTAACTCAAATTAAGATCCCAATTGTAAACCAATTTAAATATTTAGGAATTGACATTTTTCCAAACTTAGAATCTACAGTCAGTAAAAATTATACAAAAATCTTGGGAAAAATTAAAAAAGATTTGGGGAAATGGATGTCAAGGCCTATATCTTTCGATGCTAGGATTTCTGTTATAAAAATGATGGTGTTGCCGCAAGTCAATTTTGTTAGCTCTGAGTCCACAGTCTGAGTATTGGAATAGTTTACACAGTTTGATCACTGGTTTTATTTGGAATAACAAAAGACCAAAGATCAAACTCACAACTCTTCAGAGAGAGAAATCAGCCGGAGGTTGGGGAGTCCCAAATTTCTAAATTTATCATTGGTGTTTTGTATTACGCACTATAAAATCCTGGTTAGACCCCACAAAACCTGTTTGTTGGCGTTCACTAGAAGAGAAATTAGTTTATCCATATAGATTACAAGATCTAATTTATGCAGAAGTTCCATTAAAACAAGCCAAAATGCATTTTGGGCCTATCATTTTCAATCTTTTATTAACTTGGAAGCTTGCGATCAATAATACTGATTATAAAAAAAAGTGGCATTATCATACTCCAATATTTTATAATCACAATCTGTTGCTGGGTGGTCGGACGGTGGCCTACCCAATGTGGACGAACAATGGAATTCATTTACTCGGACAGTTATTCAATTCTAATGGTCTCCGTACTTTTCAAGATTTGAAGGAAGGCTATAATCTGCCTGGATTTTCCTTTTTTTATATTTGCAGCTTCGTTCTGCTCTAAAGGCATATGGAGTCCCATGGGACTCTAAACCTCCAAAACATGACTTTACAAATCAACTGTACAACACAAACACTACGGGAATTATATCCACAATGTATTCTCAGATCATTCAAAGTTCTTATAAAGCAATTACAATTCAAACAACTTGGCAAAATGAGTAGTAGTTTTATTCCCTCTACAATAGCTTGGAAAACTATTTGGAAAAATATTAACCAAGGTTCAAAAAATCCAAATCATCGATCTGTTCACTTAAGATTTGTATATAGAACTTATTTAACGCCCAGAATTAGACATCTGATTAAGTTAGAGTCATCTCCGCTCTGTCAATTGTGTTCACGGGGCAGTATAGGTACTTTTCTCCATATGTTTTGGGAATGCTCGGAAGTACAGTTTTTTTGGTCACAAGTTATTACATTTTTATCTGAAATTCTCAGTAAAGAGATTCCTTGTTGTCCTATACTATGCTTATTAAATGATAATTCTCGGGTGCCGATGTCTGCGTATGAAAAGAGAATTTGGCTTGCTGGTTTAACTGCTGCAAAGAAAATTCTGGTTACACGGTGGAAACCACCACATACTCTTTCACTTCAATATTGGTGGAAATTGCTGTTAGATATTCTTACTTTAGAGCTTTCTGTGGCACGGTCTCACGGTGCTAAGTAAAAGACCATATGATCTTGGTCGAAAGCTCTTCAAATTACTGAAACTCTTGCCCGGGGGAGGGGGGGAGAGATCACTAAGTAGGGAGGGTAGGGGGGGATTAGATAAATGTAGAATTGTTACTTTTGTTTGTATTGTCTGTGTATGTGTGTGGGTTGAAGTGTGTATGTAGTTTTTGGGTTGAGTGAGTGCGGAAATGAGGGTGTGTATAATGTATTCCTTGTACATGTATATGCCTTGTTATCTTGTCTTCTGTTTGTTGTACGAAACCAAGTAAAAATTTGTTCACAAAAAAAAAAAAAAACAGCAGCAAGACATATATAATAATAAAAAAATTATAAAAAATAATTATACACATACATACACACAGACACACACATACACATAAACATAAATAGTGCAATTCTAATACAAATCTGTTATTTGATATGTACAGTGCAAAATACAAATGTATTATGTACAGTGCAAATTTTCTTTCTTTTTTTTTCTCAGAGGAATGAAATGGCAGAAGAGATTGGATGTGTCTGATAAATATAAAAAGACTAAACAGTGTATTGCACATAATTGTTGCTCAATGGGGCAATTTTATCTGTTCATGAGATGGATAGCCTGAGGGAAAAAAACTGTTCCTGTGCCTGACGGTTCTGGTGCTCAGAGCTCTGAAGCGTCGGCCAGAAGGCAACAGTTCAAAAAGGTAGTGGGCTGGGTGAGTGGGATCCAGAGTGATTTTTACAGCCTTTTTCCTCAATCTGGAAGTGTATAGTTCTTGAAAGGGGGGTCCTTTGTAGTCTTCTGATGTCTGATTTCGTAGCTGAACCAAATGAGACAGTTATTGAAGTGTTGAGGACAAACTCAATGAGTGCTGATTAGAACTGTATCAGCAGCATCTGTGGCAGGCTGAACTTTCACAATGGAGTCAATGTGTGTCTCCCAGTTCAGGTCCTGTGAGATGGTAGTACCCAGGATCCTGAATGACTCCACTGCTTTAACAGTGCTGTTTAGAATGGTGAGGGGGTCAGTTTTGGGGTGTTCCCCCTTTGACTGCACCAGACAGCCAGCCGTTCAACCCCCCTTCTGTATACAGACTCATCATCATCTCGGATCAGGCCGATGACAGTGGTGTCGTCTGCAATCTTCAGGAGCTTGACAGAGGGGTTCTTGGCGATGCAGTCATTGGTGTAGAGGGCACACATCTCTGGGGGGCACCAGTGCTGACTGAACAGGTGCTGGAAGTGAATTTCTCCCATCTCACAAGCTGCTGCCTGTCTGTCAGAAAGCTGGTGATCCACTGACAGATAGATGTAGGAACAGAAAGCTGGTGTAATTTAGTCTGGAGAATAGCTGGGATGATGGTGTTGAAAGTCGAAATGAAGTCCACAAAAAGGATCCTTGCATATGTCCCTGGTCTGTCCAGATGTTGCAGGATATGATGCAATCCCATGTTGACTGCATCATCCACTGACCTGTTAGCTCGATAAGCAAATTGTAGGGGATCTAGAAAGAGTACAGTGATGTTCCTCAGGTGGGCCAACACCACTCTCTCAAATGATTTCATGACCACAGGCATCAGACCACAGGTGTCAGGCATAGTCATTAAGTCCTGTGATTTTTTTTTTGTTGGGGGAAAGTGATAATGATTGAGCATTTGAAGCAGCATGGGACTTCACACTGCTCCAGTGATCTGTTGAAGATCTGTGTGAAGATGGGGGCCAGCTGGTTAGCACAGAATCAAAGACACGCTGGTGAGACGCCATCTGGGCCTGAAGCCTTCCTTATTTTATTCCCTTTTGTTTCCAAAAAACATGGCACATCATCTTCACAGATCTTAAGTGCAGGTTGAGTAGCAGGAGGGAGGTTGCAGGAGGTGTTGGTGTTTGTGTGAAGTGAAGGTCAGAGTGGGTGTGGGGAGTGAGATTGGGCCTTTCAAATCTACAGTAAAACACATTCAGGTCGTCAGCCAGTTGTTGGTCCACCACATTGTTGGGGGTAGGACTCCTGTAATTTTTGAGTTGTTTCAGTCCTCTCCACACTGATGCAGGGTAGTTAGCTGAAATCTTGTTTTCCAGCTTCTAAGAGTAACTTCTTTTAGCCACTCTGATTTCCTCATTCAGTGTGTTCCTGGCCTGATTATACAAGACTCTATCCCCACCCCTGTAAGCATCCTCATTGGCATGACGAAGCTGTCTGAGTTTTCCTGTGAACCATGGTTTATCATTGTTGAATGATAGAAATTTCCTAGTAGGGATGCACATATCCTCACAGAAACTGATGTATGATGTAACAGTATCTGTGAGCTCGTCCAGGTCTGTGGCTGCAGCCTCAAAAACACTCCAATCCATGCAATCGAAGCAGGCATGTAGTTCCCGCTCTGCTTCATTGGTCAATTCTGTACAGTCCTTACAACTAGCTTAGCTGATTTTAATTTCTGCCTGTAGGTTGGAAGAAGATGAACCAGAGAGTGATCAGAGAGTCCCAAAGCTGCACGTGGAACAGAGCGATATGCATCCTTTATTGTTGTGGAGCAGTTATCCAGTATATTCCTGTCTCTGGTGGGGCATGTAATGTGCTGTCTGTATTTGGGCAGTTCACGTGTGAGATTTGCTTTGTTAAAATCCCAAAGAATAATAATAACGGAGTCAGGGTATTGTTGTTCTGTGTTTGTGATTTGATCAGCCAGCCTTTGTAGCGCTGTGTTTCTCATACACGTTTCTGGTTTGAAACCAGAATAAACGAGGAAAACTCCCGTGGCGAGTAGAAAGGCTTACATTTAATAAAGAGCACTTCCAAACTAGGACAGCACATCCTCTTTCACGTTGTTACATCTGTATATCAACTTTCACTGACGTAAAAGCATGTTCCATAACTCCACAATGCGATCCGCTCTGAACAGCTGAAAGCCCGGCAGATGTAATGCGCTGTCCGGAATAGCTTCACTTAGCCAGGTTTCTGTGAAGCACAAGGCAGCAGAGTTTTAAAAGTCCTTGTTTGTACATGTGAGGAGATGTACTTTGTCTGTTTTGTTAGGAAGAGAGCGGAGATTCGCAAGATGAATGCCCGGCAGTGCTGTTTGATAGCTGCGCCGACGGAGCTTCACCAGCGCACCGGCTCGTCTCCCTCGCCTGCGTCTCGTAGCGCGTTTAAACAACACAAGTTTAACACACAGTAAACACAACTCTAACCCTAGCAATGAATACTTTAAGACAAGTAGGAAAACAATGTAATATACAGACACACTTAAGTAACATGACCTAAACACAGTAAACAACAAAGAAAAAAAAAACAACTCTCATCTAGCAATGAACAATACTCAAAAACAAAAATGAAAACACTATATTAAACACACACTTACACACTACTGCAGGCTCCTATTGATAGATTGCTTCTCCTCAAAAGATGAGACGACGATGATTTTGCAGACGATATCAAATTAAGCAATATCGTGAATATCGCAATGATTTTAATGTGCTTCTTATTAGGCCATTAAGTTTCAGAAAGAGCACATCAGTAGACTTAACAGCTCTTCCCAAGAGAACAGTGTGAAAATGCTCACAGACATCAACAGTTCATGCTAACCAATCCGTTATCCCATATATCCATAATCCATATCACAAGCCCAAATATGATTGAACACCAACAAGTTCACAACATTTAGCCATATACATTTCCCCTTCTCACCATGAGTGAATGGAAAGTGCAGCCAGAATCAGCATCCAGTGCACTGACAAAAAGAGAGGAGAGAAGCCATGAATCACTAGATTAAGACTTCTCCCTTTGTGCACTTTCCTTCCTGTGTATAAGCCCTTTCTTTCCCCACTGTGTGTGAGAGTATGTGAACAACTTCACACCTTGCTGCACACTTTAATAAAATCATCACTCCTGTTTACACATCACCTGCTGATCCATTTCACAGTTGGCTTAAGACTTGCTCTCACACACTTACAATTTCATCTGTGAGTGCTGTACACTAGGCTTTTAAATATCAAGAAACGCGTTGTTCCTCCATGGCTTCATGCTCAGTTAGATTACTCAGGGCTGACAAAAAAAAAAAAAAACACAAATGAGGAGCAGCTTCAGAGCTTTTTACACCAATAATGTCATAAAAACTTAAACACACACAAAAGTGTGCTCTTAACCTCTCAGTTAGCTCCACTAGCCACCTCTCAGACTTCTCTGTGAAGGCTAAAACTGCCTCCAAAGAGTCTGTCTCTCCTTACTGACACTAAAAACAAAATAAATGTGTTGTTCCCTCTCAGAACAGATTGTTCTTATCTATTCTTGTTCCAAACTGTCGAAATATAACTGCTGAGACCCTCATACCAGCTTAGGCCATTTTCAGACCTGTAGTTCGGTTGCTTTGTTCTGAAACAGGGGCTAAATCTGTTATAATGTTACATTTTCTCCTTGGTTCTGTTTGCATTCACAAAGCAACATTTCAATAGGACCAACCTTTGTTAATAAAAGTCACATGCGAGTAAATTGTTCCCTCATTAGTATGAATGTGTGCACGCTGCACTGGGGTTTCGCTCATAACAGCATGAGGTGGATGACACATCTGTTAAAATGAAAATAAATATGTCAACCAGTACAAAGTCTCGGGAAATTTTTAATATTGCGTTTTTGCAAAAGGGCGCCACAAGGTACAGAATGTGCCTTCAGGTCAGAGGTTGTGCTACAAATAAACATGATCCATCACTCGGATAACCGCCATTGGTTACTTTTGCATTATTTCTGCATTAAAAAACTGTCTTTTTCTCACAATCACTTGGCTAAGAGCTCTTTTCTAATACTCATGGTAATCAGAGGTGTTATTGGTTGTATTCAAGGTGATCTTGGATCGATTGTTTTGGTGCAGATCAAAGTGCAATTGCTGTTCGTATATGATTTATCAAATCAAACTAATGGAGAAAACCCACCTGGTTCCTGATGCCCTCAGATCAGGATGAAATCTGATGCTGGTAAGTGCTAGTCTGGTTCTGGTCTAGCTAATGGACTAGCATAGCCGTGTTGTTTACCAGCAGGAAGTGAGAAAATAGGGTGGCCATGTTGGTCAGGAAACACCAGGCTGCCCTGCACACAGCTGTAACAGGCTGCACTAATTCACCATCTCTTATCTGAATGCTTTCCATTCCAGGGAAACCACAAAATAAATTGTAACCAAATACTCCACCTAATATACATCTTCTGACATCATATATATATATATATATACAAATTTGCAGAGTAACAGATGTGCTCCGAGTTTGGTTTTGTTTGCTTTGCTTTCATGCGCTGAGCAGTACACAGGTACACAGTGGACAGGTACAATGTGAATACGAATGTGAATCTATGTTTCACTGTTTTATTTATTTACTCACGTGTGAAGAGTACCCAAAATCTTTTCAATGGCAGTATAACATGGGCAAGACATTACAACATTTTGGGTAAAAATAAATAAATTAATTAATTTAAAAAAACACTTGTTTATCATACCACAGCTCAAATCACAATCGCAATATTTTTCAAAATAACTGCAATGTGACTTTTTGTCCAAATCATGCAGCCCTAATTCTGTCATTTTCTTTCCATTTTTCAAAAAGTGTTAATGTTTATTTTAATGTACATAATTTTTGATATTTTCTGCAAGAGTGTTTGAAAACACTGCCATTACAATAAGATTATTTTATATTTATACCAATTCCAACCAATTATTATTATTATTTTTTGTATTTTTTGTATTTTAATTTTTTTAATAAATCGTAATATGTATCATATATTATTTTGATATGAAATGACTCATATTGTGAAATAAGATTCTGGTTATATCGCCCACCCCTAGCCATTAGCACTTAAAGCATGAAATGTACTCTGTCAAATCAGCACAAATTCAAGTCTCAAATTCTAGCATGTACATACATATAAGCAATAACTTTCATAATGTTAGATCAAAGGCAACAGTAAGTGCAGATGAAGAGAACCAAGTTTTGAAGTTCACTCATGGTGAAGCTGAATGCAAAGCACATTGTTTGTTATGTTTGAATCCAGTACATGTCTGAAGAAGTCCTGCATAAAACTGCTGCTCAAAAAGTGAGAGCTTTATAATGTGCACAATACTCAGTGTTTAAATAAGCCAACAATTATCATCTTTATAAGGGTTGATGATACAGAAGAAAATGATGCTCCTTTGAGCTGCATCTACATCTGTTTCAATCACTATCCTTGCGTAAAAAGTCAGGTGACAAAAGAGCTTTCATCATACATCACTGTGAGCCGTGTTGAAATTCAGAATTGGACAGCATGCTTTTAACACAACCCAACCGCTTCTGACAGACTAATCATTCACTTGTCACTATATGTACATGTCAGTGGTTTTGAAGCCTCCCTTCAGAGAGGGATTTTCTTCACCCTAGCTGGGGCCTCAGTTGCTAATGCTAATAGCTAATGCTACTAATAAAATTATACATATCCAGGACTGGGATGGACTAGGAAGAGAAATCGCCCGAGATTTTAAATGAAAACTGGCCCAAAAGTTGTTGGGGGGGGTGGTCTCTTTTCTATATATTGCTGCCCCCTTAGGCATGTAGAGGCGCTGTTTTGTGGACCATTCTGCATAACTTGCTCATTTCAGCTTATCTCTGCCCATTCAGCCCATTTCGCAGCCAGCCCACCAGGTTCTCCTGATGGCCAGTCTGCCCCTGATCGGCCCCAAAATGCGTCGGCCCACCGGAAAAAGGCCTGGAATGCCTGATTACCAATCCAGCCCTGAATCTATCAAATAGTGTTATGCAAAGCGTTATGCCTTATAGGCTGATTATGTGGTCATTATGTCTTGCTATGTTGTGTTTTTGGATGCTGGTCCCTAGTGAAGAATGTTACTGAGCTTCTTAATTGTGTGTTTTTCTTTCAACGTAACAGCAGTTAACCCACACTTGAAGGTTATTTTCATCGTTTTTTTTTTTTTAAGTATTTAAAGTAAAAAAATAAAAGTTGTTGGTTTATTTTATTTATTTATTTTTGGCTTCCCTGCTTATAAAGTCTTATTTTGTGTCTTGGCTGCTGGTCCTATGGGATGCTGGTGTGCTGGTGTCCCCACTAGGCTTAACCAGCTTAACCAGCTTCATTAGCAGGATTATGCTTTTTAAACAGCTTTCCCAACTAGATTCTGCTTGTAAAAAAAAGCATGGCTATACATATCCACAGCTATAACAGCACCAAACCCGCACTTACCAGCAGAAACTGGCCTAGACCATCATGGGTATTGGATGCTGGTTAAGCTGCTTCTTCTTTTTTTTTTTTTTTTGCAAGGTTTATGTGTTTTTGAGAGTTTTCCTGATAATTTACCTTAATGTAAATGTATATATTAAAACTAATTTTTGTTATTTCTACACAGAAAAAAAAGACCAGCAAAGCTGTTCAACAGCATATGTTGTGGTGTGGATGCTGGTGTGCTTAACTAGCTTAACCAGAAACATTTCCTTGGTCAAAAAGATTCACCAGAAAAACCACGCTTGTCAACCAGGTTCACCAGCATTGCAGGTTATGTTGGGTAACAGAATGGCTGTGACCAGCATAAACCAACCTTGACAGACATGGAAATAAATGCTGGTCTCAGATGATCTTTTCAACAAGGTATTAAAAACCACTTTCCCCCTAAAGTTACTGAAGCAGAGTTCTGTT
This sequence comes from Xyrauchen texanus, assembly GCF_025860055.1. NCBI lineage: Eukaryota > Metazoa > Chordata > Actinopteri > Cypriniformes > Catostomidae > Xyrauchen > Xyrauchen texanus. The sequence goes on from NC_068279.1 coordinate 41,287,882, forward strand.
GTTTCTGAAATGATACACAGAAAGGCAGATTACATGTGATGTTTGTGCAGTTGTGTTTACTTTAATACTGTAAAGAGTCCAGAAGGAGTGCATAACCGCTAAAAAATGGCTTCTCTCTCCAAATCACTTCCCCATCATGTGGCAGCTATAAAATAACTGGTATAGAAATGAGAAAAAAAGATGAGGTGCAGCATCAGAGATGCAGAAATTTCTGCTGAGTCTCTTAGAGCAAGAAAGATTTAGAGGTACGCAGTGGTGGAGGACTGACAGTCTGTTATTTATAGAGCTGTACAATGATACAACACAGTCAGTCCCTGCACACACCCACACTCCTACAAACACCACGATAACTTTCTCAGTGTGGCAAGAGAGACTAAAGCCAGTTTCCTCAGCAGCAGCCCAGCCTTTGTCTCCCAATCCACATACTTCTACTATGCACTAAAACTACTGGAAAAGTGCATACTTTTGAGTGCATAGAATGACAGTGTGCCAGTATTGGGCCATACAGCCACACTATTAAAGGGACAGTTCCCCCAAAAATGAAAATTCTCTCATCATTTACCCTCTTTCCCTCATATCATCCCAGATGTGTATGACATTCTTCTGCTTAACATAAACAAAGATTTTTAAAGAAAAATTCTTTAGCTATGTTGGTCCATTCAATGCAAGTGAATGGCCAAAACTTTGAAGCTCCAAAAAGCACATAAATATGAAAGCTGTGGATAAGAAACAGATCAATATTTAAGTAATTGTTTACTATAACTTCTCCTCCATGCCCAGTAGGTGGCAATATGCACAAAGAATGTGACTCGAATGCAGAAGTGAAAATGGCGATTCATAGTAAAAAAAAGACTTAAATATTGATCTGTTTCTAACCCAAATTTATGACATAATTTGGGTAGAAATTGTTAGTAGATCTGTATGATATTGCCAGTTAGCTATAATATTGATTTTTAAAATAACAGAATAAAATGAGAATTAATTTAATTTCACAATAATGTGTCATCAATGGGTATTCTATGCATTATCCATTCTCAACGTCTCTTTTTTTGCCACAATGACTGCATGAATCAAAATAATACCTGCCTTTTATTTGTATTTATTTGCTCCATGTCTGAAATGACTTTTAGGCTTGATAAATCACTTTGTGGGTGCAATTAGATTAATTTGCACCGACACTGCCATTTTTGTGAGGATCTGGAGGCACGCCACTAAATTGCATATTCATTTCAGGGAAACACAGACAAATTGCCAAGATGAATACTGTACAATGTACATAATACCAATAAACAATGCATGCAGTGGCCCTTATTTACTAAATGTTTGCATGTGCAAACTTGTTAGCACACGCAAAAAAGTTCAGAACTGATCTGCTAGCAAAGTCTTGTAAGTAGCAGATCAGTTCTGAAATTTTTTGCGTGTGCTAACAAGTTTGCACATGCAAACAGTAAATAAGGGCCACTGCATGCATTGTTTATTGGTATTATGTACATTGTACAGTATATATTTTTTCCTTATATACTGCAGTATGTGGACCACACACCCAAGTTTTTACTCATCAATATACTGACAGTGATGGCCAAAAATATTGGCACCCTTGGTGAAATATGAGAAAAGAAGGCTGTGAAAAATATATCCTTATTGTTTATCCTTTTAGTCTTTCATTCCAAAAATTCTCAAATAGATATCAAACAATTCCAAACACAACACAAGTTTTATCACAAAATAAATATTTTTGTCAAATATATGTGTGGCTCAATTATTGGCACTCTTTTATTCAATATTTTGCAGCCTCCCTTTGCCAATAGAACTGCTCTGAGTCTTCTCCTATAATGCCTAATGTGGTTGGAGAACACATGGCAAGTGATCTGAGACCATTCCTCCATACAGAATCTCTCCAGATCCTTCAAATTCAGATGTCCATGTTGGTGGACTCTCCTCTTCTGTTCACCCCACAGGTTTTCTATGGGGTTCAGTTCAGGCGACTGTGATAGCCATGGCAGAACCTTGATTTTGTAGTCAGTGAACCATTTTTGTGTTGATTTATGTGTTTTGGATTATTGTCTTGCTGGAAGATCCAACCATTTTAAGCTTTCTGCTAGAGGCAGTCAGGTTTTGAATTTTTATCTGTTGGTATTTGATAGAGTCCATGATGCCATGTGTCCGAACAAGATGTCAGGGACCTCTGGGATAAAAACAGCTCAACAGCATTAAAGATCCACCACCATATTTAACCATGGACATGAGGTACTTTTCCATATGGCTACTACCCCTCTGTGTGCACCAAACTCATCTCTGGTGTTTACTGCCAGAAACCTCTATTTTTGTTCATCTGACGATAGAACCCGGTCCCATTTGAAGTTTCAGTAATATCTAGCAAACTGAAAACACTTGAGTTTGTTGTTGGATGAGAGCAGATGCTTTTTTCTTGATACCCTCCCAAACAACTTGTTGAGATGTATGTGACGTCTGATTGTAGTTTTGGAGACTTTCTGACCGCAAGACCCAACTAATTCCTGCAATTCACCAGCTGTGATCCTTGGAGAATTTTTGGCCACTCAAACCATCCTCCTCACCATGCATGGAAACAATACACATCCTCTATCAGGCCGATTCGTAACATCTCCAGTTGATCGGCATTTCTTAATTATTTCCATGTTGGTTGGAATAATTAAGCCACATCCAATTTTGTTAAGCTCAACAACCTTTTGCTGCACATAACTTTATTCTTTGATCTTACCCATTGTGATGAATGACTATGATAATTTGGCCTGTGTGTTACCTCGTATTTATTCCCATGTGAAACAGGAAGTGATGGCTGTTTCTTGTTCCTAGTCACACAGGTGTACTAAAAAGTTCAAAGTATGAATGGGAATATACTTCAGATATATTTTACTCAAACGAATTTGCCAATAATTGTGGCAAACGTGTTTTGGAGAAAAATATTTATTTAATAATGAGATTTTTCCCCCCTTTCATTTGGTATACTTCAATTAAAAGTTTGATTTTTGTGAAAATTTTGAATGAAAGAACAAAAGGATAAACAATAAAGACATATTTTTACAGCCTTCTTTGCTCATATTTACCAAGGGTGCCAACATTTTTGTCGACAACTGTATGCATTGTGAGTATATTTGTGTATAGTTCAACTATGTGTTCATTTACTTTTTTTGTTCTTGTGGTATCAAAATTGTTATCGAGAACAGTGACATTTCACTGGTATTGGTATCAACTACTGGAATTTTGGTATCATAACAACCCTTGAGGGAAAAGAGGTCTTCATAGGAAAGGAGATGAGAACACATCTCAAAATAAAAGAGAAAATTAATACATGCATAAGAGGAAAAAACAGGAATGAATGAGAGGTAAAAGACAAGAAGATGACAAGAGCAGACAAGAGAAGAAGGAGTGATGATTAAAGACAAAGAGAGTGAAATCTGAGGACAGTTTCAGAAAACTAAAAAAATGGTGTGGGGCACATTCTTAAAAAAAAGGATCACTTGAGACATGAGAATGAAGGAGAGGGATGGTAAGTGGGGAAAATATATATTCAGAGACAGGGTGAAGCAAAGGATAGACAGGGAACGAGAAAAAGAGAGCAAGATGGTCTCTAGGCTCCCAGTGCAGCCGAGCTCCAGGCACCAGACGTGAGATGTGACTGAATACATTACAGTCAAACAAGAGCAATGCATATCATAACTCTCTGCAAACATTCACACAAGCCAATTAGCCATCTCATAGTTTGAAACACAGAGTAAGCAACCGAAACAAATGGATCCAAACAGCCTTAATTTATACCAGCTTAAACAACGAGCCACCATTGGACAGCACGCCTCGCATTCTTTAAAGCATGTTTGTGTGTTATGCTGTGTATTCTGGTGCATGTTGTCGAGTCTGTACTGGGGCTCTAACAGCTGTGTGCATGACGAAACAAACCTGCAACATCCTGAACTGCAAATGAGAAACAAATTGCATCCATTGCTCAAGCCGTTTCAAGAGAGTCGTGATAAGAGAAGAGAAATACTTTGAGGCATTGGGTTTATGAGAGTATGTGTGTGTGTGTGTGTGTGTGTGTGTGTGTTCTGCTCTTCAACAAAAAAGAACTTTCACAGACACACACAAACACACACGCGCATGTTTTATTTCTATCATGGTGGGGACTTTCCATTAACTTCTATAGTTGTTTTTGTGTGTGTGTGTGTGTGTGTGTGTGTGTGTTTTTACTGAGCTAATGACATTTCCTATTCCCTAACCCTACCCTGAAATCTAACCCTCACACAAACATTTTTGCACTTCTACATTTTAAATCAAACATAATTTTCTAAGTTTGTTAAGCTGTTTTTCCTAATGGAGACCTTTGGCGGGTTCTCAGGTAGGTAATTTCAAGTTTACTACTATTGTGGGGACATTTGGCTCCCTATTGTAGGCAAAACCTGACCCACACAGACACAAACTATCACTTTCTTCCTCTGGGTGTGAGCTGCACTGTGCACAGTGGGCACAAACCCAATGACTATCTCCCTTCCTTCATTATGAATATCACGTGGGCCCTCATTATCTTTGTCTGAGATATTCAAAGAGGTCACGTCACAGCCAGTCACTGTGGTTGTCTCACTCTCTTTGATGTCTGACTGTGATGTCAACAAGTAGATCTGTAAAATCTGGAGAGAGCTATCCGTTAGCATTGCCATTCATCTCAACGGCAGTTGCTAGGCTGGCACAAGACCCAAGCCCTTCATGAGTACAAAGAGAATGGCAAGAACAACTTATACTGTGAGAGAGAAATGTTTTAGGAGACATAGAGATAACAAAAAAAGAGAATACAGCTCTCTACATTGCGAGTAAATCACTCGCATATGCGACCAAATTTGATAAATATTCACATTTTACTGGCCAGAGATTGAGTTATGTAGTGACGAAGAAAAATTTGAGCACTGTTATCCTTTTTCTGAATAAGAAACTGGCGATTAGGAATCTGAATTCATGTTGTGTCTTGTGAGCAAGCGTCCTGAAGGAAATGTAACTTGTTTGGCTGCAGTGTTTCCGGATCTGTCGTGATCGTGCTGTCTCCATTACTTTATTGGAGCCATGAAATGTCACTGACATTGCATTTAACAACGTCAACTCTGAACTTAGTTAAACTTTTCTCCGGACTCTCCACTCTCCACTCTCAAGCTTGGCTATAGACCAGTGGCATGCCTGTTGGACGTCTGTTAGAAGGATAAAGTGTTGCAAAAAGTTTAAGTTTGCTTTTGCATCCTAGTTTAAGTTTGCTTTTGCATCCTTTCGTGTTTTGTGTAAAAAAGACGAGACCCAGGCACTCTATTTTCATTTTACGTCTCTTTTAACATCCTTTGCTATGTACAGTCAGTTGGTGATCAATAAGATAAAATAAAACTTTATTTCTAATTAGGGCTGAACAATTAACTGAAATAAAATCGAAATTGCAATATGAACTGGTGCGAATTTCAAACCATGAGGGCTGCGATTTAATTAATTAATCAAATAAATAAATACTCTCAACGTGTTGCTCGCTGCGCTGCACTTATGTGCGCAGCTGTTTTGTATGTAGTGTGTAGTGATTTCTTAAATGCATGTATATGGGGTCAGTGTCATACACATGGTTACAGACTCAAGAGTTGTTCTGTGCTCCACACACATTAACAATATCTATATGGTACCTGATCTATATGTGCTCTGAGTTCGGTTCGGTGTGCTAATGTGTGATGAAAGCATTATTTAAAGTGCCCAAGATTTACTTAAATTGCACATCTTCAATTTCATGTTTGACCGCAACAATTTACTTTACTATTGAATAATAATAATAATAATAATAATAATAATAAAGATAATAATTATTATTATTATACTTTAATACTGCATATTTCTATAATAATTTCTTGACTTAATATTATTATTATTGCAATATAATATGAAAATGATATTTTCATAATATGAAAAGTGAATTGATCCTTTCACAAATTGGACAATTTATTATTAGATTTTTTTTTTACAAAGCAGACAGATTCAATGTGATTGTGATGTATATAATATCGCAGTTCAAACCACAATTGCAATTTATTTTTATAATTTCAATTAGATTTATGTCAAAATCATTCAGCCGTTTCTAATCATACAATGCATCACACATTCAACCATACACACTTGACCACTGAGCTGTTGGATCTCTTAAAGAGACAGTACCAATTTAGCACTTGTTAAACATATCAATGTAATCTCAATGTAAATCGCACAAATGCATATAAACAAATATGTTACAAAATGTTGTAATGTAGTAAGTGTAATAAATGTGTAAATACATAAATCATACATTGTGAAATACTTCAGAAAACTGTAAATATGAATGAATTCAATAAATAGACTCTTGAAGCATGTTTGGTAATTTAATTATTTATTTATTATTATATCGTAGCACTTTAATTATTATTTTTATAATATAATAATTAATTATATTTTCATTATTAGGTTCCAACCTTGTGAATATTTTGTTGCAAATGTTTTTTATGAAAGTGACAACTGCTTTTATCATTATTAAAAATGCAAATTCATGACATAATACACTCACCTAAAGGATTATTAGGAACACCTGTTCAATTTCTCATTAATGCAATTATCTAATCAACCAATCACATGGCAGTTGCTTCAATGCATTTAAGGGTGTGGTCCTGGTCAAGACAATCTCCTGAACTCCAAACTGAATGTCAGAATGGGAAAGAAAGGTGATTTAAGCAATTTTGAGCGTGGCATGGTTGTTGGTGCCAGACGGGCCGGTCTGAGTATTTCACAATCTGCTCAGTTACTGGGATTTTCACGCACAACCATTTCTAGGGTTTATAAAGAATGGTGTGAAAAGGGAAAAACATCCAGTATGCGGCAGTCCTGTGGGTGAAAATGCCTTGTTGATGCTAGAGGTCAGAGGAGAATGGGCCGACTGATTCAAGCTGATAGAAGAGCAACTTTGCCTGAAATAACCACTCGTTACAACCGAGGTTTGCAGCAAAGCATTTGTGAAGCCACAACACGCACAACCTTGAGGCGGATGGGCTACAACAGCAGAAGACCCCACCGGGTACCACTCATCTCCACTACAAATAGGAAAAAGAGGCTACAATTTGCAAGAGCTCACCAAAATTGGACAGTTGAAGACTGGAAAAAAGTTGCCTGGTCTGATGAGTCTCGATTTCTGTTGAGACATTCAGATGGTAGAGTCAGAATTTGGCGTAAACAGAATGAGAACATGGATCCATCATGCCTTGTTACCACTGTGCAGGCTGGTGGTGGTGGTGTAATGGTGTGGGGATGTTTTCTTGGCACACTTTAGGCCCCTTAGTGCCAATTGGGCATTGTTTAAATGCCACGGCCTACCTGAGCATTGTTTCTGACCATGTCCATCCCTTTATGGCCACCATGTACCCATCCTCTGATGGCTACTTCCAGCAGGATAATGCACCATGTCACAAAGCTCGAATCATTTCAAATTGGTTTCTTGAACATGACAATGAGTTCACTGTACTAAAATGGCCCCCACAGTCACCAGATCTCAACCCAATAGAGCATCTTTGGGATGTGGTGGAACGGGACCTTGGTGCCCTGGATGTGCATCCCACAAATCTCCATCAACTGCAAGATGCTATCCTATCAATATGGGCCAACATTTCTAAAGAATGCTTTCAGCACCTTGTTGAATCAATGCCACGTAGAATTAAGGCAGTTCTGAAGGCGAAAGGGGGTCAAACACAGTATTGGTATGGTGTTCCTAATAATCCTTTAGGTGAGTGTATAAATTGATAAGCACAAGCTAAAATGTAATTAAAAGTATCAAAAGTGAAATATTAACATAAAATGTACAATCTCACATACTATATTGCGTGAAATTATATACAATATATGAAAAATGCATTGCATTATGCTTACATGTTGTCAAAAGCCTGGCGAGTAAAACAAAAATTATTTGATTCTTTCTCCAACGTGTCCATTAGGGGGTTGGAATAAGAAATGTGTTTGTGCACTGAAACTGGACATTACTAGGGCAGGGAAGTCTCCCCACAGTTTCCAAGCTAACAATTATTGTTCAATGAATGTTTTCCTAATGTTCCCATTAGGTTGTGAAAATGTCAATTATTTTCATGTTTTAGAACCATATTTTCTTGGTTATAGAAACATTCTGGACAGTGTTTGAAATTGTGGATTTTTTTTTTTACAATGTAGTAACATTAAAAGAATGCTCCACAAATGCCTGAATAATGTTTTCATACTAACGTTTTGAAAACGTTTATCAAAGAAATGAATAAAACACTGAAAGAACAATTTATTAACGTTACTGCAAGAACATTTGTTCATAACTTTGAGAGAACTTTTAAAGAAAGGTAGCCAAAGTTCTTAGCAACACATGTCAACAGTAGAGGTAGTATGTAAAGGATAATGTACAGTCAGCCGGTCATTATTACAAAATAAACATTTATTGCAGTCAAATGCAGTTGTCTACTATGAAGGAGTGAAAGATTGGAAAGATTTCTTTGGCACTACCTGCATCAGATTGTCAGGGCAACCGGCCCGATCAGTTAAAAATGTGGAACGTGTGCAACATCAAATGCACTTTCTTCTTCAGTGCTAAATACATCCCAAGAGACTCACAGATGGAAGTTTAATCACAGAGGGCCTTTACTCTCATCTGTATAGAATGGAGAGGATTGCACTGACACTATCAGAGATGAAATTTAGAGTGCTAAACAACCTGTCCAATAAATGTGTTATTTCAAATGCAGACAGATCAATGAATGTATTTTCTAAAGGAATTGGTTGTTACTGTGATTTAAATTCTTATCACAGTTAGAGTTTTAGCTTTATGTATGTATTCAATTAGATAACTGGGTAAACATGTGTGGGGGTTTCCTTCATTGTGTGCCAAATGTTGGTTTTACATATTGCACTCACCTACATCCTACTCTATTGCAATACTTCAGCACTGGAACAAAATCCAAGCACTGTATATTGCCAGACAAAGAGAAGAGAGATGCACACTTTCCCATTATAATGAATCTATTAAATGAAGTTGGAAGGAATAATAATTTATCAACATGGCAGGATGATTCTGTCTTCCTATCTTTCTCCTTTCCTCCATCTCTAAATCTTTGGAAAAAACTACAAATAGGTCAAAGCTTGTGCCCAATGTACACACCCTCACCAAAAGGAGCAATGCAGGGGAACACACACTCACAAACACATGTTGGTGCGGCTATCCTTATGAGGACTCTCCATAGACATAATGATTTTTATACTGTACGAACCATAGCTTCTATCCCCTAACCCTGCCCTTAAACCTAACCCTCACAAAAAACTTTCTGTAAATGTACCACATTTTCACATTTTCAATAAAACATTGTTTAGTGTTTTTTAAGTGATTTGAATTATGGGGACACTAGAAATGTCCTCATAAACCACATTTATAGCATAATACCCTTGTAATTACCAGTTTGTAACCTACAAAAATGTCCTCGTAAACCACCCACACACACACACAGTCCATCGTTACATGAGCTTTACATTGGCTTCTATTGTTTATTTTACTGAGCTAATGATATTTACTCTAGCTGAACCCTTCCTCTAACAAACCTTTTTGCATTTAAGCTTTATTAAAAGACATTTGGCATGTCCTCGTACAATGTAGCTAATGTCAAGTTTTCCTACATACATTCGTCCCCATAATGTAGCTGAAATAGAAACACGCACAAACACCTTCCTGCAATTCTTTGCTGCTGGATCACACTCAGGATTCTGTGCCTGTATATTTTACTTCACATAGGAGGGCTGACAGACATCCACGGACAACTCGTAAACCACAAATAACATCCTGGGGAAAGCAGATCACGCAACTCAATATTTCCGTCAAGAGCAGCAAGACATGGCTGTAAACATCTTGCATCATTTATCATGTTTCTTTTTTCTTTCAGTTTTCAGTCATTGCGAATTCTCTCAGATCTCTTACAAGTTCGGCATTGAAGAAGGACATACATTTGATCAGTGACTCAACAAAAAAGTGAGAGAAAGATTACAGGCTGATTCAATTTTCTCTCCGCTCACTTTTGAATTCAGTTTTCTGCTCTTTGCTTTAGAGCAAAATGCCTTTGCTTACTGCATGTGTGCTGTGTATGCTGTATCATCAGACTAACAATCACACACATATTGAGGAGACAGTGATGGCATAAGGAGCTGTTGTTTGTTGTGAATAACTGTGAAAGCAGCTCTACAATAACTTTCTCTGCATAATACCTTCATTGTTCTCAAAAGACCATTATCCTGCAGTTCCCTCATTTCACGTCTGCAAACAAACACTCTCTCCTGCGATCTCCAAATCCATATTTTAAGCTATAAAGTAACCCCCATTTATGAAGATGCATAGAACAAAGCAAATGCGCCAGAGTGTAAAATTTCTTATTGTGTGTGCTGTTCTAAAATGACACTGAGTTGGCAAGCCAGAAATGTCTTCCGCTGATGTGTGATATAATGTAGACTGAGTGCCAGACTCTTGCATTACTCTGGGATGCTTATGAGATGCGTTATATTAATGGTGCATCAGTGCAGGATGAATTCAACATGACACATCTGCATTAATTTACACAACAATGTGGATGATTAATCTGGATAAAGGAACTGACAGGCACAGAGGAAAGACAAAAGGAATGTTGGAAAATGGATTACATCAACAACGAAACTTGATCTTGATCAACACAGCAAACATGTTCACAAGTCTTTGACATAGTGTCCTAACAAGTCTAACAATTCACAAGTGTGTCAAGGCAAGGTCCAAGTCAGATCTTCTGACATTTGTCCATGTAAAGTCTCAGATCCCTTATAATAGGTTTCTATATGCATAAAAGAGGGTTCATTTCATATATATATATATATATATATATATTGGCGTTGGAGTCTCGTTATTATGGTAATTCCAACAAGACGTGAACGCATTATTAGCATGCATGTCTTTACAGAGTGTAATACAGCTACAGTTCTGTATTATATTTATTATATATTTTATTTTTTGTGGTTCACACCACACACTGACTGTTTAAGTGACCGAAGAATATCTCATCATGCTCATCGTCAGAGCAATGATAGGAGAACTGTTCCACTAAGCAAAACATGTACTGTACACTACTGTTCAAAAGTTTGGGGTCACTTGCCTGAAATGTTTCCCAAGATCTTAAAAACCTTTTGATCTGAAGGCATATGCTTAAATGTTTGAAATTAGTTTTGCAGACAAAAATCTAATTGTGCCAACAACAAAAAAAAGTTTTTGAAATGGATGACTTTATCCTTCTTAATTAAGAAAAGCAGACACTAAGTGCCCAGCATATAGATGGTAACTCTTCAATACTGTTTAAAAAGCATCCCAGGGTGATACCTCAAGAATTTGGTTGAGAAAATGACAAGAGTACATCTCTGCAAAATCTAGGCAAACTTTGAAGATGCTAAAATATAAATGTGACAAGGCGGAGGGCGGGACCCGGGTGTGCAGAATCACCACCCGGCCCCGCCCTCCGCACTGTCACAATAACATAGTTTTAATTTATTTAGGATTTCACAACATAATTAACATATTTCCATTTCTATTATTCCATATTTGTGATGACTTTATTATTATTCTAAAATTTGAAAAAATAAATAAATAAAATAAAGAATGAGAAAGTGACCCTAAACTTTTAACGGTGGTGTACGTTTTTAAAACTTTATACAGTAAAAATCAAATATATGTCTTTTTAGATTCAAGCAACCCACTGAAATGTCAGGGTTATCTAATTCCCAAACTTTATCCAACTACTGCAGAAAAAAATCTCTTCAAAAAGGGTACTTCAGCAGATATTTTAGTATCTGAAAGCCTCTTATCTTTGAGAGCTCTGCATGTTTGTTTGCAGGGCTTTCTCTCTGACTCAAGCCTTTCCGTTTGCTAAAATATTCTGTTCAAGCAGGAGTTGTTTACAGCATCTTTCTGAGCTGCAGTTGATTACCAATACAGTCCGTTATAGTCTCTGCCATTGTATGTCCCCTTTATAGTTCACAAGTTCGAATCCCAGGACGTGCCGAGTGACTCCAGCCAGGTCTCCTAAGTGACCAAATTGGCCTGGTTGCTAGGGAGGGTAGAGCCACACGGGGTAACCTCTAACCTCGTGGTCTTTATAATGTGGTTCACGCTCGGTGGGGCACATGGTGTGTCCTGCGTAGATGCCGCAGTGGATGGCGTAGGCCTCCACACGCACTATGTCTCCGTGGTAACGCACTCAACGAGCCACGTGATAAGATGCGTGGGTTGATGGTCTCAGACGCGGAGGCAGCTGAGATTCGTCCTCCGCCACCAGGATTGAGGCGAGTCACTACACCAACAGGAGGACTTAGAGCAAATTGTGAACTGGACATTCCAAATTGGGAGAAAAAAACATAGGATATCTAAGATTTAATGATTAGACAGGAATTGGATCTTTGCAGTTGTAAATAAGGACTACAAAAAATATGCTCTGGATACATGCATCACAAAGCCATTTTCTATCTGTGATATATTTTTAACAATGGTCAGGGAAAACCCAAGCAGAACAGGTTAGTTTGTAACTCGTTCATCAATCCATTATTACCTAAATTTTCCCACTGATGTTGCTGGTAAAATTTACATGAGAATGCCTTTTACTGTGGCCACTAAATCTCTGAGTGCCCTCACCATTCCATCACAACACACTGGCGATGGTTGTCACCTAGCAACCACCATCGAGAGCAAACACTTCTGCCATTATTTATTAATTTAGCTATTGTGATTGATGCTCTTTGCAACAAAGTGCTTTCAAATGGATGGCCAGTTGAGTCTCAACATTTCTAATGTTCAGAAAATATCTGCATAATCACAGCACAATCTTGAACAGTGTGTGTTACGGAAGATCAGTGAACTGGCAAGCAAAATGAATCAGATTCTTCTGTCATGTGGAACAACATTATCTTTTGCTAATGATGCTGGAAATCCAGCTAAAATTAACTTACTGATTTGCATTGTTTCATTGGTCATTTATGGTCACTAGCTGGACCAACTGAAGTTGAAATGGTAGACCATCTTAGTCAAGCTAGTTAGACATGAAAAGCTACCTTGGACCAGCAACAAACCAGCTACCATTGCCCAAAAATCATCTTGATCACCTTAAAGGGGTCCTGTCATTATTATATTAGTAAATCTTTTTGCACAAAAAACTGTCTATTTGTAAAACATGATCAGATGCAGAGGTTAAATGCAAAAAACGACCACAGTGTGACATCACAATGTGGAGGAAGTAGAGAACGAGACATTTTGGCAGCTTGGTTTCAACAAATGCTCTTTTTGCAGTGAGGAGTATAGTACAATAAACTCTTATATGTCAAAGATCAAGGAACATTTTATTTCTCATGTCACGTCCCCTTTAAAGGTGCACAAAGACACTTTTTCCAATGTAAAAAAATAATAATAAATAAATACCCCTAGAAATGTAGAGAAAAATATGTTTAAATTGATGGACACTCAAATTAGTTCTACTTATATACCTTATTCTACATGGGATAGGCCACTTTATCTCAGTAACCCCCCTATTATTGGACACTTTCGATGTAGAATAAATTAATGTGTTTATAAATGCATCTACAAACAGGGAAATTCTATATGGCATTGGCAGCCAAAAAATTGTTTGATGTGTTGGTGTGTCTTGCCCTCTAAAACAAACAAAAAAATTACTTATTTCCACAAGGGTCTGGTCACACATTAAGGTCAGATACAGTGTTTGGATTGAAAGTAGAGTTTGAATAAACACTTTGATGTGATTTGATGAATGTGTAATGCGAGTCTTTGCATTTTTAATGTGAAGCACCACCTAAATTCATCCTCCAGTGCTTCACATCACATCACGTCATATCAAATCATATTATTCCTACACTGCCCGACCCAAAATGAGAACAATACATTTCTAACGTGATGTTAGACAACACAACAGAATTCAGATGGGAAGCCCAGAGCAGTTAGCAGAGCTCCAGTGTGTATCACAATATATCAGAGGAGGAGAGTGTGGGCGCAGGTTTGTGCTCCTTTAAGAAGATTCCTGCTGTTATGTGCACTCACATCACACAGCAGAGTAGATGAGAGCAGAGTGGGAAAGTCGATCCATTCTTCAAAGTGACGTGTGGAAAAGTGCTGACTTTTGGCCCAATTAGACTGAAAAAGACAGTCTGACATAAAAATTGACCAACTGCAGTTCGCTTTTTAAGTGGTATTTAGGGGCCGGAAAGTTTGAAATGAGACATAACTCTAGATCAAGGCAGAATATACAGGTTTCTTTAAGAATATCTAGATTACTCTGGTACTACTAGTCTCAAAGAATACTAAGTATCTTTCAAAGATTTGATGACATAAACCTCAGAAACTGTGGCAAATTCAGCAACAAATATTTCCTCATAAGAACTTGTTGTAACTTGTTAACGTGAACCTGTGCACCCTGACAAGCAGAAATTGTAGCTTCCAATCTTTCTTTAGTTCAATTTTGTGCGCAAAAGCTATCAGACGATCCATTAATGCTCCAGGGTTTCACTGACACAGGATCAGCCGTGTAATTACTTTCCGAATGGTTCCTCTAAGTGTTGATGTTTAAGAACTGATCCAAGTTCAGAGAGTTAACCAGGCACTAACCTGCAGCCATCTGCATGTATCCAGCCAGCGTGCAGATCCTCCTCTCACAGGCTCCACTGGGCAGGAAGATGGTGATGATGGCCAGCAGGGAGCTGACTGCCAACAGAGCACATCCACCTGAACAGAGTACTGCACTCGTCTGAAACAAACACAATACACAACACTCACTGCCACTGTTCATTTAATATTCAGACAGTTTCTTGAGGTTCAGGGGCTTCATTGATTTTTCTATTTGAGCACTTTATATGTGATCCTGTTCCCATAAAATGAGTTTAGCTAATCAAGTATGGCTTTAATAGGTCAAGTCAAATTATTGATTTTAAATCATAACTGCACAGCACAACTGGACAAAAAACAAACAGGTTTTAATTATTACAGACCACCTGAGTCATTAAAAAAAGAGACATATTTTGAAATATTTACGTATATCGACTCGTGCAAGTACAGGTGGATGCTGCACATTTGGTGGTGGTTGAGGAGAGTCCCCTGTTCACTATATAAAGCACTTTGACTGTAGTGTCAAGAAAGCGCTACATATATGTAACATTCAGTCATTCAAGACATTTTAAACAAGGACAGAAATAGTGCAGATGTATTGGATACAGAAAATTTGCATACACAATAATTGATTTTTAAGCATCTAAATAATGACTCGTCCACACCAACATGATCACACAGGAAATCAACATACTGTAACAAAGTTCATGTACCCTGAAATCAACCTCATACTGCTGAATTACTGACAAGCACCATCAGACATTTTTGCATCAGTTCAACCGTGATCATGTTTCCCTCAAACGTTACTGATGGTGTGTTGTGCGAGGAACCTCGGTTCTGTTCACATGGGACCAAATTACATTCCATGTGATAGTACATTTACAGTACAGGCCGCATCCGAAAACTAAAAACAGCTGACTTCGGCAGCTGTATATGGAGGTAGAATGAAAATATGGTGCTTTTTAAACTGTTCTGAGACCAGTTTCCTTAAGAGTTGCATTCATTCAAAAAACGCTGTCAGTTAAGTGTTATGTTCTTTGGTGTCTTTTGTTGTTGTGCTCTTATGTTGATGTTTCTTGTCGTGCTCAAGGTTACCGTTTATGTTTCTACCCTGCCCTTCGTGGATGTCTTTCCCAACCTGTGTAACCCCTGTATGTTCTTCCGAGTTTTAGTTTCGTTTTCCCATTGTGGACCTTTTATTTTGTTCCAGTGTTTGTGTTCCCTCTGCTTTCTTCAAATAAACCGCATTTGGATCCAAACCCCCACGTCTGCCTTCTCCTGAGTCATTACATTAAGCCTGTATCTGATTAGGCAGCAAGTCAGCTGACTATGTTTTCGGATGCAGCCTGTGTGTTTAAGGAACACGTGAAAGTTGTGAAGATGGGAATATAAAGTGTGAAATCAATTTTCACCTAAGTGCTTACACAGTGGAATCAATATAGTGAAACAGCAATCACTGATCCTCTAATCCAGCACTACTCAACACAGCCTGCGGGCAATATGTGGCCCTCAAGCAAACTTTTGTGGACCACGTTATAATATCATCATCAGAAATATATTTATCAGTAGGCTACAAAATCTGTATGAATTGTGATGTGTCCACCTTCACTCTATTCGCCCTGCTTTGCGATCAGGTAAGCAACTTCGTACGATGCTGTTTGTTGATGGGTACAAAGCCGAGAACAGGCAAAGTAGCCTTTTCATCGAATCTGGCTCTCTTCACCTTGAATTCAGCGAGCGTTGTGTTCTTGTATTTTCCATCTCCATGCAGCTTAAGGAAGTTTTCTCTTAGTTTTGCTGGTGCTAGACTAGAATTGCTCAACTTGGCATTGCAAATAATGCAGTTAGGACGCTGACTCCCATCATGTTCCGTTATACATGTGAATCCATATTGTACATGTTCGTCCGACCACTTTCTTTTTTTGCTCGACATAGTTAGTATGAAGGGATTAAAATATTAAGAAAAAAAATCACACGACGTACCATCACGACAGTCACAAGTCGACTACTGGGTGCACCAAATTTCCTGCAGCACAGATAGGCCAAGCGATGTTGCGTGATCACCTGCAGCCAACGATGGCCAAGGGGGGCGTGTCATCACGAATCATATGAGTCGGGTGTGTCTTATCCTCCGCCAAACCCCTAAGACTGACTCACCGAACCCCTGGGGTTCGATCGAACCCAGGTTAAGAACCACTGCGCTAGTTCATTGCTGAATCATATTAGAGAGGGAATTCAACTGCAAGAGGATGTTACAAATAAATTAATAAAAACAACAAATAATATCTGAGCATGAATGGTGTAATGAGGGCGGCTGTGTCTGTGTGTTTGTGTGTCTGTGTAGGCGGGTTTGGGTGGTTTGAGGTTACAAATTGATAATTTTGTAAAAATTTAAATAAATAAAGGGTATAAATGTGGTTTCTGAGGACATTTCTAGTGTCCCCATAATTCAAATCAATCAAAAAAAAACATACTAAATGAGTTTTTGTTTTTAAATATGAAAATGCTGAAAGTTTTTTGTGAGGGTTAGGTTTAGGGGTAGGGTTATAGTTAGGGGATATAATCAAATAGAGAGTCCTCATAAGGATAGCTGCACCAACGTGTGTGTGTGTGTGTGTGTGTGTGTGTGTGTGTGTGTGTGTGTGTGTGTGTGTGTGTGTGTGTGTGTGTGTGTGTGTGTGTGTGTGTATTTTGATTGTGCCTGTGGTTGTTTAATAGAGCAGTGGAGTGAGTCTGCTCTGATGAAGCATTTGCTATGATGAGGGTCTACTCAACTTCGGAAACTTCGGAAAGGTCAAGGGCCGCAAACTGGATCCCTATACCCTCGAGGGCCACACTCTTAAGTTTTAAGATTTTATATATATATATATATATATATATATATATATATACACATACACTGTATATATATTTACTAATAAGTAAACATTTTTATAGTATGAATGTTGGAACGTTAGTTGACAGAATGTTGAAACAAAAATATTTTTAGAACAATATTCCAGCTCTGTAGGTCCTTACATCGCAATAAATGGTGTCCAGAACTTTGAAGCTCCAAAAAACAGAAAGGCAGCATAAAAGTAATCCATACAACTCCAGTGGTTAAATCCATATCTTCAGTAGCGATCCAATCGGTTTTGGGTGAGAACAGATCAAATGTAACTCCTATTTCACTATAAATCTTGACATAAGCAGTCTCCTTGGCAATCATAATTTTAAGCTTGATTACACTTCCTAGTACCATCTAGTGCTCTGTGCATGTGTCAAGCACTAAGAAGTGTAATCGAGCATGAAATCATGATCCTGTCAAATACCTTATTCGGGAAGGCACGAATAAAGACTTCAAAACTAATAACGAATTCATCCGAATAACAGAAAAAATCATCCAATGAGCAGAGGTATTAAGCGATATTTTAAATAAACATAGAAAATTACAAAACAATGATGAGTCTGTTAAGCCAATATTACTACAGTGTAAACCTTATGATTTAAAGGGGGTCGGCAACCTTTTTGACATGGCCAGCCATTTATTTGTTTCTGGTCAATGGCAAGACTCGCGCTGCGTTGTGAGCCATTCGCGCATCACAAACCGATCAACTAATTAGCCATTTTCAGTGAATCACACCAGCAAAATCCTAAAACTTTATTTCCAGGTTTAATTTATATTTTGAATAGACTAGATATTTTGAACCCCATGATGTGGGTTTATGTTTGTTCTTTTAACCATTTAATGTAATTTTGAGTGTGTCACTGGTTTAAGGATGGTGTACCTATACGCTGGGTTGGAATCTTTTTGTTTAGCCTCCCATTCAGCTGATGAAATCATGCTGCGTGATCATGTGGAAGGATTACATCAAGATGTATATTGGAATGCAGGTGCAGAATTCATATGAATAAAATAGTCTACTTCTCTCTCGCCATTGCTGGCATGCCAGTGATTACCCTTCCGCGTGCTAGCATTGGTCATGCCATAGGTTGCCGACCCCTGGTATAGAGGCTCGCTCTTGCAATTTACTCTACCGCTAATTCTGCACATGTATGTTAACTAAATAATTATGTCCTGCACATTGTTAAAATATGTGCACACAAAATAAACCTTGAGTGTAGCCTTCCATAAAACTTTCTGATATAGATGTACGGTGCTTTCACCTGTTTATAGACTTAATTAATTTTTTCTCATTTATTTTAATATTTGTATTTGTAGGCTATTTAATATTCACTGCAAAATGTGTGCTTGACCTTTCACAATTGCTTGACACCTCGTGCCTCCACAATAACATTGTTATACTTGCACACTGCACAGACTAATCTAAATGAAAATTCTGTTTCAGCAATGTGAGAAATACCAGGAGAAACCAAATTTAAAAACACATTCCACAGTTAATGTAGCCTACATATCCAGCTTCATCTGGTGAGAAAAAATAAATAATATATCAATAAAATATTTCACAAGTAATTCAAAAGTCAAGGGCCAAGGGTCGTCGATGTAATGATATTTTTTTTTGCTGCTGCTATTATTAATATTAAATGGTCTGCACTTATACACATTTTACCATTTACCAATATTAATATTATTACAATTGTTGTTTTTATTATTAAAAGAATCCCGCATAAATATTCATATTTTTTATTAGTTCTTTTTCTCCGTATTAGTAGCCTATTTTATTTATTCAAACAATTAGAAACATTTTATTTGTATACACATACAAAAAACTACACAACTTTGCCTGCAGAAGAAAAAAAAACTTTAATGAACAATCTGGATCTCCATGTCCTCCATGAGAGTCAACTGTTCCTGCTCATTTCCAAACGGGATCTACTCTTTCACTAATTGCAGATTCAATTATAAGACCAATTAGCATTAATTTTGTACTTCAAAGTATTGCAATAATTTTAATAAAGAAAAGTGAGTCAGTGAGTCAATGTTTTCTTATATATTATTTTTAATATTAGGCAATGCATCATATTTTTTCTGTACAATGTTATTCTTTATGTGCACTAATCCTTGTGTATTTGTATCACAGTACTTTGTGTTATATTTTTCAGGTATTAATTCTGACATTATAAAAGGTACTGTAGTTGATTTCGGGTGTCCGTTTGGAATATTTTCAAAATAGCAAAATACATGTGCAAATATAAATAGGACATTGAGGGCGTAGCAGCTGCGTGGGGGGACGTCCCCCGCACAATTTAAAAAGGTGATTTTTGTCCCACGCACTTTCCAAGCTAAACCCATAATGAGTCCAAATGGTGGATTTGTATACAATATTCTTTGCATTTTGTTACTTGGTGCTGATTGAGCAACTATCCAGCCAATCACAGGTGAGTTTCATGAGCCGAAACAACCCTTAAGTAATAGACCGTCAGTCAGAAAGTCTAATAAACCCGGCACTGTTAATTTCTACAAAGTTGCTTTCAACAATGCTCATTTATCCATATTTTTCCTCAGCATTGATGTTGATCTAAATTAATACTCTAGAGCTGAGTAACACACAAACGAGAGTTATTTATCAGCATATCGTTCTTGATTAGCAGCATTACATTAAATGCAATGCAGAAAAAAAACATAGGACAATCCTTTTAAGAACACATTGTAAGTGGAGTATATATCAGCACACAAGTCTTCATTAAGTTTTCCTTTTTACATTAGGTTTGTGAGATAATACTTTAATCTGATGTTTTTGCCAATTTAAGCAGATTACTAGATCTGTGTTAAATATGTAAAGCTATTTTTAATATCAGCTCTTGTTTTTCACCTCTATGTTGGTGTGCAGTCGACAAACTGTAGGAAAAACGATAGATCTGCTGTGTTCATAGAACACATTTTACTGAAATGAAAAGATATGTAGACACGATTTTTTTATATGGACGTTAAATGTATGGACGTTATTGAAACTCATAATTATTATAAGACTATTATTGTTGTATTTTGAAAAGTCATGCTCAGCAGCTCAAATTGTAGGGTGATAGATTTGCTTTGTTCTTATCATTCATAAAATCTTTACTGAAGTCTCTTGTAAAAGGATTAATGGAAAGGAGGAGGCGAGAACCGGCTTGAAATATAAATAATATAAATAATTTTGAACCAAAAAGACAAACATACACAGGTGTCGGACCAATTCTTTATGTACCTATCCCCTATATTAATGACTGTCCCATTGCCTAAAATACAGAGTCTAAATGAAAATGAAATTTGAGTGCCCAATACTTCACACAAAACTCTGAAACCTCAACCAAAATACTTGGATCTTAACACACCACTAAAAAACATGGTTTATGTCCCCATCCTCCGATTGGCATCGCCAGCAGGTGGGTGTGATTTAAGACAATCTAGAGGGGGTCCAATAGAATCAATGTAAATTCTTAAATTGCATAAGGTGCACCTTTGCATCTCTAGATGTAGACTTTACGTTTTTAGAATCCTAGCCCACACTCCCTCCTCCAATACCAAGTTTAAATCATATAATCTTTTTTTAAGTTAAAGAGTAAATACACTGATGCCTCATGACCTTTTCCAAAAGCAGTAGTCACCACTCCCAGAGTATCTGCCAGTTTAGGGGGGTGTATGTTACTCCCAAAAATAGTACAGTGCAGGTGGCAGATGTAAATATCTAAAAATAACTGAGACCTGGGAATCCCAAAATGTTGAACCATATTTTTAAAGGATCTCAACATTCCACTCTCATACAGGTCACCAAGCTCCCTCAGAATCCACACTGACCAGCAGAAAAGGGACTTGAATTGTCTGAATTAAACACTCTGGACACTTTAGTCCATTCCGAGTGCAAATGTGAGATAACGGGTGTAACTTAACTTCTGCTGTTAGTTTGATAGAAAGGCTTTGCAATGGCGAAATAGGGGCAAGAACTTCCTGTTCAATACAAACCCAGGGAGGGACTCTCTCAGGAGGAAGAGCCCAATGAGCCAAATGTATGAGACCGAATGCATAATAATAAAACTAAATCTTGGGTAGGCCTAGCCCACCTTTGTCAATCGGACTACGTAACTTACTGAAATGTAATCTAGGAGTGGGACATTTACCATTCCAAATGAAGGACTTCGCTATGCTATCAAATTGCTTGAAATAAGAGAGGGGGACATCTATAGGGAGAGATTGTAGCAGGTAGTTGAATTTTGGAATAAAATTCATTTCAATAACATTAATCTTCCCAATCATAGACCACATGACATCAATGAAACGCCTAATGTTATCAGAAGAGCTGCGGCCACGAATAAAACCCACCTGATCTATATGTATAAGAGATGTCATAACTTTACTTAATCGATTAGCCAGAATGTTTTACAATATTTTAACATCTAGCTGGATCAGGGAATCTGGACGGTAACTCTAACACTCGCTTGTATCTTCATCCTTTTTAAGAATCAGACTGATCCGGACTTGTGTCATGGTTGGCAGAAGTTTTCCATTCTTTAATGATTCCGTATAAACTTCTAACAAAAGTGGAGCCAGTTCTGTAGCATAAGATCTAAAATATTCAGCGGCAAAGCCATCTGGCCCGGGAGCCTTACCTGTAGGCAAGGCCTTAATTACCTTGCCAAGTTCCTCCAAGTTTATCTCAGACTCAGGAAATGTTTTTGCTCAGCCGTCAGTTTAGGACGTTGTAATAATTCCACAAAATGTCTAATATCTTCATCAGTAGACGAAGATGTTGAACTATAGAGATCAAGATAGAATTCTTTAAAAACATTATTAATATCAATGGTCGTGGTAAATATTTCACCACCAGCAGATTTCACTGAGGGAATGGTAGAAAAAGATTCTCCATTTATATATCTAGCCTTGTCCCCCAATTCAAAGTATGACCATCTTGCCCTGAATAGCCAAAACTCCACCTTCCGCAAAAAAATATTATTATATTTCAATTGGGTCAAATCTCTGAGGCCATCAGACTACATTCGGCACTTCAGCTCTGCCTCGGCACTTTTAATATTCACTTCCAACTCCATGAGTTCTTGCGCTTTGGATGTTTTGGTGAATGCAGCATACTGTATGATCCAACCCCTTAGAACTGCCTTAAGTGCCTCCCAAGATATGCCCACAGAGGATACTGAGGACCAGTTGGTCTCCATATAGACATTGATTTGACAACACGTCTTAACACACCAGGGCTTGATCTGAGACTACAATGTTTTCAATTGAGCAATCAGCAACTGAAGAAATGAGGTACATATATATAAAAATGTAATCTAGATTAAATCTTACAGACTGATTATAAAAATGTATAGTCCCTACCAGATGGGTTCAAAAGTCTCCAAATATCTGTAAGACCAAGTTTTTACACATCCTTTGAAGCATCACTTTTGCTCTATGGAACTTACACACCTTTGCTTCACTATGATCAAGGAGTCCATCAAATGATTAAATCTCCTCCCAATATTATATCATGAGGGGTGCCAGCGGCTTGCAACATCCCTTCAAGATCTATAAAAAAAGCTCTGATCATCAATGTTAAGTGCATAAATATTAGCCAAATTTAGACTTTGTCCCTGAATTTCAGCTAAAACAATAATAACTCTTACTAATTTATCTTTAATCTGCTTGATTTATGGGGTGCCCCAACCCATTCACATTCCACGAGGAGAGAGACAATCACAAGGTGTATTGCTCTACAAAATAAACTCCAGCCGCTAAGTCGAACCAACACAAAAAGAGCACACAGATTCTTCAAACAGTCAAGCAAATGTTCAGTGAGTCGGTCCACTCAGCTGCAACGAGAGTACCACAAGATCACTTACTCTATTGACTTTATGAAAAATGTTATTTACCTTTGCTCTGGGCATGTGAATGTTTTACGGCCATCTTTAGCATCTATTCTCAATTTGGCCGGGAATATTAGTCGACTCATCCCTACACATCAGTAAACTTCCCCTCCATGGCAGTGATTGATCGACATATCATAGCAAGACACTCCAAGTCAGAAACAACCTTTGTCAGCATTGCCAACATGTTCAGCATCTCAGCATGCCACATAAAAACATGTGGTGCATCAAGTTTAAATTGTTATATTGGAAGGAAATGTCCTTACTATGGAATTCATGTACCTGATCAGGGGCAAAATGTGCAATTACTTTTTGTATAATTAATCACCCTAAATTAATCTATTAAATTGTCAGCCTTAGTTTGTATGTTTCTGGCCTTGAAATACACATAATGTGACCGATTTCTGAATGAAACATGATATAAAAACGGATTTTTAACTTTAAAGAAATACTTATTTGTTATAAACTTGGTATTCTTTGCCTCTGACACTTAATTCAAATTAAATAAAACAAAAATACTTTTTCCTCATGCCAACTGAATATGTCCCTACGGCAAATAGGTGGTTTCACATATAGTACGTTTTATCTGAACCAAACCCAGTTTGGTTAAAGTGAACCAGAAAGGGAACCAGGTGCAAATTACCTCAGTGATTTTGGTGTTCACAATGTAAGTGGACTTAAAAGAGGACCCAGTTTCTATTTTGGTCCTCTTCACATTATTGTGGTCTCAGACCCCTTGTTGCTCACACCACAGCTCTATAAGAACTCAGACACCATTGCAGCCAGTTCTGTCATGATTATGAAATTTGGCTGACAATTTTTCATAAATAAATGTGATTATTATGATGAGCAATTGTCATACAAATTGTCATACTTCTTAAGGTGTATGTAGGCTTATGACAGATAGGCCTACACCTTAAGTAGTAATTCATTGATATTTAACTTGAAATCATATAATAAAATTGGGCTATATTATTACTTTTAAGGCTTTAAAAAATATTGAATTTTTCATTAAATATTATTGCACAAGGATAGAATTACATAAGTAATATTTTATTTGTTCTATCATTTATGAGACCCAGACAATTATATTAAATTATGCAAAAGTAATAATGTATACTGTATTTCTGTCCAAAATTCTTCACTCATGTTATGTTAAGGCTCTCCGATAAAACCTATAAGCCCTTATTTCGCATGAATGATAACATTTGAAATTCTATGTGCATTTGAAAATATGTTTCTTTATCTATCAATTTGAGAGTAATGAGCAAGCAAGTGTCTCATTCTGAGTGTCGTTTAAATGATGTGTATGCCATTGGCAAATAAAATTAAAGCAAAACTATATAAATCCTTGCTTGTATTTCGTGTGAGTTTGGCACGCACCTCCGTAGACGGTACGCCCATCAGAGCACTTTAAAGTGGTTTAATATGCTCCTGCGGTGGTCTGATATGGTTAGATTTTGGGTCCTTTTAGGGGGGTCTGAGACCACTTGGGTTGTTCACATACACACATTATACCACGCTGAGAGCAATTGGAGTGCTCAAAAAAATAGGTGTGAAAAAAGCCTAAAAATCTCATGGGACCAGCAGAAAAAAATCCTTAATGTTGAGCCGTAGTAAAGTATAGATAGATTTTCCCATTAAACTCATCTGTGCCTTTTTAAATCAGATGTTTGTGAGAGCTGGCTGGGATAGGGACCCCTCATAAGAAGTCAAAAATAGACTTGGACCCCCAAATATTTGTATTTTAGTAAAGATATTAATGACAATTACTATTAAATTTACACAGGATAAGGTACATTTTATGTATTATTTAAAATAATCATGGCTCTACAGTGCAAGCATTTTAATCGCATTTGTGAGTGTAAATTACAGCTCCCGAAGCTTCCCTCATATACCAAATATTTAAAAAAAAAGGCACGTTAGTTATTTTTGCATTAAAGCACCTTAATTCCACTTTCACATGGCTGCAAGCACTGTACTCTCCCTCCTGCTCTTTCTTTCATGCCGAGACAGAGGGTGAGATATACCACATGAAGTTGGTTTAAGCAGACTTTCTTGCTTATTTTTTATGTGTCAAAATTACAGACTGCTTTTTGAATAATGACAGATTAATCTCACGCTCACACGCAAGATAATGAAAAAATAGTGAGTCAAATTAAATATGCACGATGACAGTAAACAGCATGTCAGCATTCTCATTTAACTCAATGTGATAAGCAAAATCTCAAACATAAAAAAAATCATGAAATGTCACTATACCATTAACAGCCTCTTTGCACAACTGCGTGAGGATGATGCGCACCAAATTTACAGTAATCTCCTTCTAACACAGGTGCGCTGGCTGTCACATGGACAAGTGCTTGTGGGTTTTTTTTTCTTGGATCTTCAATGGTCATGAAAACTCTATAACATCATGTTGTAGAAATATCTCAAGGATGATCAGTGGAAACAGGATGCACCCGAGCTCAATTTTGAGTGTCATGGCAAAGGCTGAGAATACTTACGAATACTTATTCAATTATTTTATCATTTTAGATTTAACAGTCAAAAACTAAATAAAATGTAAACAAACATCTTCTTTCTTATATCTTACAGTGCATCCAGAAAGTACATTTTGTTATGTTACAGCCTTATTCCAAAATGTATTAAATTCATTATTTTCCTCAATTATACAATCAATACCCCATAATGACAACGTCAAAGAAGTTTGTATGAAATCTTTGCAAATTTATTAAAAATAAAAAACAAAATCATCACATGTCCATAAGTATTAACAGCCTTTGCCATGACACTCAAAATTGAGCTCAGGTGCATCCTGTTTCTACTGATCATCTTTGAGATGTTTCTACAACTTCATTGGAGTCCACCTGTGGTAAATTCAGTTGATTGGACATGATTTGGAAAGGCACACACCTGTCTATATAAGGTCCCACAGTTAACATCAGAGCACAAACCAAGCCATGAAGTCCAAGGAATTGTCTGTAGACCTCTGCGACAGGATTGTATCGAGGCACTGAGAAACAAAATTCTCTGGTCTGATGAAACAAAGATTGAACTCTTTGGCCTGAATGGCAAGTGCCATGTCTAGAGGAAACCAGGCACCACTCATCACCTGGCCAATACCATCCCTACAGTGAAGCATGGTGGTGGCATCATCATGCTGTGGGGATGTTTTTCAGCGGCAGGAACTGGGAGACTAGTCAGGATCGAGGGAAAGATGAATGCAGCAATGTACAGAGACATCCTTGATGAAACCTTGCTCCAGAGCACTCTGGACCTCAGACTGGGGCGAAGGTTCATCTTCCAACAGGACAACGAGCCTAAGCACACAGCCAAGATAACAAAGGAGTGGCTACGGGACAACTCTGTGAATGTCCTTGAGTGGCTCAGCCAGACCCCAGACTTGAACCCGATTGAACATCTCTGGAGAGATCTGAAAATGGCTGTGCACCGAAGCTCTCCATTCAACCTGATGGAGCTTGAGAGGTCCTGCAAAGAAGAATGGGAGAAACTGCCCAAAAATAGGTGTGCCAAGCTTGTAGCATCATAAACAAAAAGACTTGAGGCTGTAATTGGTGCCAAAGGTGCTTCAACAAAGTATTGAGCAAAGGCTGGGAATACTTATGTACATGCGATTTTTTTTTTTTATAAATTTGCAAAGATTTCAAACAAACTTCTTTCACGTTGTCATTATGGGGTATTGTTTGTAGAAATTTGAGGACAAGAATGAATTTAATCCATTTTGGAATAAGGCTGTAACATAACAAAATGTGGAAAAAGTGAAGCACTGTGAATACTTTCCTGATGCACTGTATATAAGTAGAGGGGGCTTCAAGGTAAGAAGGTTGGGAACCACTGATTTGGCCCACAGCCCTCAATCAGGTTTGATATTTGGCCCTCTGTAAGAAAAAAGTTTGGGCACCATAATGGACCATTGTCAATATTTAATTTCTATTTATTTATTTGATAAGCAGCTATGTAATAAGCCTTCTACATATTATCTGCATCAGTATAATCATACCAATGCTGATCATTTAAAAAAAATTACTAACTGGCTGATAATAATATTGTGAATCCCTGGTTATTGGTGTTGTCCACACACTCTCGCTTGAATACGCTAGCCACTGTGAATGAACTTCTCTCGTAGCATTTTAAATCAACAAGACAACATCATCTAATACAACGTTAAAGTGAGTGCTTCAGTCATCAGGGCCATTATCATGTCAGCAGTGGCTATCAGACAAGAATCACATGCATAAAAATTGCAGGCATAACACAACTGCCACAATATAGCGTCTACATTTCCTTGTGGTCCTAATGACAAAGATATTAATGGGACCAAGTGGAACATTATAAAGATGCGAAGGCAGATTTATTGAAGGCATCTGAAACCACAGCATTTCTAACAGTAATGATAATGTTTGTAGTAATTCTGACACCACTGTTTGTGTTGATGACAACATTCCAACGTCCTTTACAATAATGGCATGCCACCACTGGAAATGGGGAAAAAATGTAATAACAGAAAACGAATATTGCATCTACACTTGGCTGAACATATTTTCCTCCAACAGAACTCATTCGCCTTTAAATGCTATTCATATATTCATAGAAACATCTTGTTTTCTCAGTGCCATCTCTTGATCTTGCAATCTTTTTGATGAAATGAGTTCGTCCCCCTGTGCTGTCAAACATTACAACTAATAGAGACATATTAAGACTGCAACAGATCAGATCCTGGACTAAATGATATCCAGGAAAATCCTTATTAAGCAGTCGTTAACAGGAATGCTGATGATACTCATAAGTTAAACAAGCATTTTGCATAGTTCATACCTAATTTAATGTATCCTCAATATTCTCAGCGAGTCGACTGTATTTTGCAAGGTGGGCAGAATATCCAGTTGGCTAGCAGAACTGCTAGCTTGCGTGTCATGCGGTTAGATTCTTGCTTTTCAAATATTGTAAGATGTCTTAAAAATGTTCCAGACAATATTTGCAGTTAATGGTTATCCTAATAATCAAGTGAAACTAAAGTTTTATCTAAAATAGCAATGTTATGATCTGAAACCACTCGCAAAGCGCTCCAGTCCCATTTGCTGCTACTTCTATCGGCTGCCTACAGAAGGATTGATTGGGAAAATCTGTTTGGAAAAAAGCTTTGGAATCATTTATTTGTGTGCTTTTTTTCATTTTATTGGCAAGAAGTCAACAGCGGGGATTACTTATATATTATCCACAGTTACATTCTGGCTAAGATAGACATCCAGAAACAGAGCGCAATGAATTACATAACATTATTGAGCATTATTGTGCTAAAAGGTGTGTGAACATGTGCAAAAATTTCATTAGAAATGTTGAGTTTGTTCATTTCTATTTAGCATCTTTTTTTCTGAATATTCTGAAAAGGCATTATTACTGAGTATAAAACAGAACAGTGTTTTTCCTGAACTGTCTGTGAGTAGTGACAATGTTATCAGCTGTTTTCATGCTGTAATGCTAAATGAATAAAGTCTACAGTGGAAGACCATAATTATTAGATGAGACATGAACAGTAGTGAGATGTTTTATCATGTTTGAAATTAACTGTATTCTGATTTTCCTCTTTCCTGCATTTTTCCTGCCTGCAATTCAATTTCTTTTGAGTGTCTTTCCTTAAGGTGAAAAAGTGATTTGGAAAACAGCGTGGACATTAATTCAGTATCAATATGTATTTGTACAGTGCTTTTAATAATACATACTTGTGGCAGGGCGGGGCCGGGTTGTGATTATACACACCCAGTCCCTTATCAGGCTAATTAAGCATCAGAGAGGGATAAAGGCCGACTGCAGAAGGTGGGGCGAAGAGAGAGAGATCGTTTACGGTCAGCTGACTGCCATGTGTGTTTGTGTCTTTTGATTTATTTCTTCATTAAACTATTATTTATACTGTCAAGCCGGTTCTCGCCTCCTCCTTTCCATTGAACTGCGTTACAATACTGTTTTATAGTTGCTTTACCGAGAACAATGAATTTTTGTATACAATGCGCATAATGTATGTCCAAATAAATATGTCTATTTGTATTGCATGTAGTTCTTTTTGTACGGAACAGTTTGTTGTGTGAAATTAACTGTCTTCTGATTTTCCTATTCCCTACATTTTTCCTGTCTGCTAATACATATTTATTTCCTACACAAGAACAATAATTTCAATCTATCAACAGGATAAGTTGTTCAGTCAACACAAAAACATTTAATGTAGGTTATATCATTTAGATACGGACATAATGTATGTAAACTAACAATTATAAAGCTAGATTGAGCTTACTACACATTCATCTCCTAAACGGCAGCATGACAGTATCATCTCAGAGCCCTGTAATACACAAGCATCCTGATGTCTGGGCCTGTCCTTTATCTGCAGTAACAATCTTGGTACAACAAACTCTTTAGGTTCTGACTAGACTCAATATATGCTTTAAAATAAACAATTATCTACAGTTCTCAAAACATGTTCAATTTTACAGCGGTGAAGGCGCTAATAGGCTACATAGCTTTTCTGGTTAGTTTGCCAAGATCCTTCCATCGATGTACAGACTCAACTAAATAACTAAAATGCTTCTATTTGTGACATTTGGCCATCATCCTCAAATACATATTCATTAACAGATAAGTGGGGAATATCGCCTCGCTATTATTCTGTGATCATTTATTCTCAAGTTTCCGTCATTTCTAATGCTGCGTTAGTACATAACATAACATTTTACACTTAACCGGAAGTTCCGCCTACACCGCAAGAAAGCATCATGGGACAAGTATAGCTAGAAAATGGAAATGTTCTTCCGATGTCGATACTAATTGGTGCATTTTAAGGCTATTGCTCATACTTACTTATTGAGGTGTGCAATTACTTACCAACCACACTTACGATTTCCGCATACTGGACTAATAAACAGGTGAAAAGATCCTTACATTGAAGGAGGAAATATCACATCATTGCTTCATAGCTGGGTTTCCATCCATGTATTGTTAATGCGCATTTTGGGATATTGCAAAAAACTGCTGACTGGACTCACCAAGATGCAAATAAAGGCTCCAAAATGTGTATTATAAATGTATACGCTCAGTTGAGGTGTATCATTTTTTTTTTTATATGAAACATTTGCATAAACTATGATGATAAAGAACTCCTATTGCATTTATTAAGAATACAAGATACACATCACAAAGTCATGTGACTGAATAACTGGACTAGCCAGTGGTGCAATATTGCATCTGAAATGTTGCTCTGGTCATCCTGAAATAACGATGTCTAGGAAATCCAAAGCCTGCATAGAGTTTGCAGAGCAAATATGTAGAGTACAAAATTGAACTGTGCCGAAAAGCAGGTTTATTGACACTTTTGAAAAATAGCTTATAGAGTAGGGCACAGTTAAGTCATAAGGACTGAGGAATGGTCACACACAGTGCTCCAAGAAGTATGTAACGAGCTGTTGCTCTCCGACACGATACAAAGTTCGTCAGTGTTTTTTCTGTATGCTCAATGAGTGTTTTATTAATAAAAGAGTCACAGTGGCTACAATTTCTCCAGAAGTGACAATTTCGTTGTTTTGAACACATCGGATGGAAATGCAACAATGTTTGAGCATTAATTTGTTTTGTTTTTTGAATAAATTAAATTTGGATGGAAATATAGTCATTGAGACTTGGGACTTTGTTAAGTTGAACCACTAGGCAACCACTTAGCAACTGTATAGCAACGTCCTGGGAAATATCCACAATACCCTAGAATCATGGCAATAATTTCAGCATTTTAGCTTCTATTAAAACAATGTTTTAATCACATGTGGTCTGGTTGCTACTAGTAATGTAACTCACATTTAGTGTGGGTAACTTTTAGAAGAATTGATGGTGTGTTCAAGTCATGGCCTAGAGTTTAAGTGTATTGGCTCGGTAGAAGAGGCAGATTCAAGTCCTGCCCACTTTATGTTGTCATCCCATTTCCTCTCTCTCTCTTTCCTGTCATACTGAATCATTATTGTATAAAAACATAAAATAAAATAAAAATGCAAATATCACAAAATAAAATTAAATGTTTGATGATCCAAACATTTGGCCTGGTCTATTGACATTTAATTGATAAATATCTTAACAAATCCCCGACATTCTTACCAGTTTTTGGTAAATTCCTTAAAAAATAATCAACTACAAATTACTTCTATATATAGTAATCAACTTTACTGATTGCTTAATGGATAAAGTAAACACATTAATAATTACATTACTTAATTTAATTTAAAACAAATTTCAAAGAAAAGCTTTTGTTTTCCACTCAACCAATTATAAATGTTTATATGTACACCTTGTTCATTTTTATCCTCCCTTCAGCTGCACCTAAAACACATGTGCACACATTAATTAGTTTGACATTTGAGGCCTGGCTTTTCCCAAAACTCCTGAGAGCATTAATTAAAGATTACACTACTGTTCTGGCATGTGAAGAACACAGATT